>NC_142049.1:38497255-38799462 GCF_982192425.1 Myodes glareolus
TCTTTTCAATATCTTTTTGAAGAATTCTTCAATATTATCTAAAGGATTTTGAGCCTAAGAATGACCCAAGTAAAAGGCAGTCAAATATGTGTATGCTGTTGTAATATCATAATTGATTGATTATGAAGATTAAACTTATAAGAGGTATTAATGCGTAAATACAATTGACAATCATAACAATTAATTCCATTCGTAAAATTAATTCTTCCAACAAAAAGTATATGTGGTATTGGCACACAAGCAGTAATATTAGTACTTCCAAATAATGGAAATTTGTTAGTAGAAGCAGATACTACTGTTGTGAAAAATGAGCCATTTAAAAGCTGAACATGTTTTAAGGCAGCCAAAGTCTTCTGAATTGCAGTAGGTGCTGTGAGTAAGGCAATGCGATTTTCACTGATTCCTCCATCTCCCCATGCCAGAAAATATCTTCCAGTCATCCTTTCATTCTCAGCTCAATTCAACCTGGTATCATTAAACAAATTCCAAGTGATAATATTCCATTCAGATCAAGTGTTAATAAATTGACCATATGCGCTGCAATGGATCTATTTATTTTGAATTATTTTGACAAATTTGTCCAAACAAGTCTCCCAAATTAATGGCTAATATTTTAAACCATAATATGTAATATCTGGACATACAAGATATGAAAATTTATAATATTCAATAATATTGTCCCAGGTCTGAATAATGGATCATGCTGAAAGCCTTTGAAGACAAGCATAAGATCTGCCTATTTAAATACCAGGTTGTAACCAATGATGTAATCCCACTGATAAACAAGGACAATTTCCAAAGCTTATTGGCTTTCTATCAGCCTTATAAGCAAAATTATAAGAGGTCCCATCTAAATTATTCAGATAAGTCAAGTCATTTCAAGGAGGAGAGAGGATACTCAGAGTGCTATACACTGACACATCAGTATCTCAGCCAAAGAAAGGCTTTAACCCAGGTGTACAAGGGATATAAACACTGTAACTTACAGCTGATCCCTGAACAGAAGAGACAATTAAGAGAGCACATACGGCCAGAGAACAATATTTGGCTGTAACCTGTCTTTTGGACTGCTGGACAATACTCTGACCATAGTGCACAAGAGATTTCACTTGACCCCACGTTTATGATTGTGGTGAAGACCAATGTTGTCAAGGTAGCTTCCATGAATATAATTGTACTATGGCCAGTATTGGAATGTCTTCTTCAGGAGCTATAATTGTCACTCATCCTGCAGAGAGACATTACGATACCCTCTCCCTTTCTCCATTAGCAATGCAGGCTGCCATTCAGTATCCTTGGCAATTTTTCTGCTACTTCAACATTTGAAGTATAAGCAATATATTTCTCTACCCTAGTTAGAATATCCTTCTGGGGCAGATTTGAGAAATTTAACCTGAATTAATGTAAAGTTGCCCTAATTCTCCAAAATATCTCACATTAATTCCAAACAAATATGTTCCTTTTCAAAATTTCAATTTGCTGTTTTAAAATGTAATGGACTTTAAAGTATGATTTGCTTCTCAAAATGGAATTTGATATTGAACATATGGATGATTAGCATTAGTATGTAAATATCCACGTTCCTCTAGAACAAAGGAAAAAGTTATCAATGATCCCTTAGAGCATTTCCAAATTTTCAAATGTCAGATCTCTTGACATTTTGCATGTGATCAGAGGTTATAACCTATTCAGCTGATAAACACCTTTAGTAACGTGGCAGGATACAAGATCAACTCCAAAAAATCAGTGGCCCTCCTATACACAAAGGATAAAGAAGCAGAGAGGGAAATCAGAGAAACATCACCTTTCATGATAGCCACAAATAGCATTAAATATCTTGGGGTTACTCTGACCAAGGAACAATGAAGCCTAACCACTTGGAGAGTTAGTATTTGACAGATCAGAGCAGCATGAGAAGCCAAGCACAACAGGATGCGTGAAGCTGAATCAAGGAACAGAAAGTCTCCCACAAAAATTATTATGTTGTATTGTGTAGATATGATTGTACACATCGGAATTTCATACTGAATACTCACTGTTGTGATTTTATATAACCAATTTAACACTGACCTTTCTAATAAAAAAAGCTTATCAATATTACTATACAGTAGAAAATAATCCTTTCTTCTTAGCCTCCAATATTTGTCAGTGGCTTTTATGCTAATTGTGTTAATTTTAGAGAGTTTTCCATCTCTTTTGACATTTCAATAAGGGATGTCATTGTCCTAAGCATTTTTCATTGTTTCTTTGCTTTCATTTAATTTTAATAGGCATTTAAGATTTCTACAATTTTGCTCTTTAATACCTTAACTTTATCTATTTTTTTCCTGCAAATTATAGACAATGTTTCTTGTGGGTCTATGGATAAATATTTAGAACAGAGTTAGAAATTATATTCCTCAGGAAGTTCGAGAGGAAGTTTATGATTTTGTTACCACTATCTCCCTAACAATATGGAGTATGCTTGATTGTTGCATTTGGCAAATTTTTCTTTTTATCAACTATGTATCTGCATTTTTTTAAAATATAAGAGTAAAATTTAGACTTGTCTATGCATATGAAATCAGTAATACCCTCAAAGAGCTAAATTTTGACAAATTATGACATTTGAAGTAGCTGGAAAATCACACATTTTACCTTGATATGTTGTACTCTTGTTAGTTGTGGTTTTAACATTAACATTTTAGGATGAGTATAAGTAGAAATCATAGCTATAATCATGGTTTAAGAGACTGATTCCCAGATCCTAATAGTGTAAACAGTTGTTTAAATACTTTATTTTTAAGATAAACAGTAAAACTTAATTTTATTCCGTTCTTTGTAGTTTCTATGGGAGACTTCTGAATTTACTCTTATTTGATGTATGTGTGGATTATATAAAAACATCAAAGACACTGTAGTGATCTTACTGTTTTAGTTCTGGAGGCAGACAACAGTTGTAGAATCTGTAAAAATTCAAAAAATAGACACAGAAAAGAAAGTGGTAGAGAATTGAGTTTCTTATGAAAACATCTTTGTCTACTCTAAATAATAACCCTTATGTTATTTTCTGCTTTTAGATTCAAAAAATTAACAGACTTATAGAGGGCTCTGTCCATGAACTGGTAATTTGGAATATTAACAACTGGATCTATTTATAATATATATTTGTGAAAAAAAAATCTGGTATACTAACGTTATCATATTGTCCCAGGACATGGACCATATACAGTGAATGAAGGAATCTCTTAGATTTACTTACCTATTTTCTTACCACATGTGGCACATTTGAAGGCTGTGGCCTGCTATTTTACAAACACATATAAATAGTAATTGATTTATATTTATGTATATATATACTTCTATTTTTGAATTTAAATTGTGTAAGTTTGCATATGTAATTGTTTCATTACAAAATCCAGAGAATGTTCTACTGTATTCTGAGGGACATTATGAATTCAAAATATTATCAGAATGGCTTATAATTTTACAGAAATGATGAAAGGGAGAAAAGAGATATTCTCATGTATGCTAACTTTGAAATATTGTCCATGTGCTAGAATAATGTCCCATATCAAAACACATATGTACACACACAAATACACACACAAACACACACATACACACACACACTTTTCCAGAAATCAGATGTCAGTGAAAAGAGAGAACAGATATATGACCTGAGGATGAAGTACTGATATTGGTGATTACAGAGAAAATCTAGTGATGGCAATGCAGTGAATTTTATCAAAATTTAAATGTTTATATAAAAATACCATAAAACATGTCAAAAGAATTAGAGATTATTATTCTGAAATCAATGTCAAAACATGTACACATATGGGAAACACTCATAAAAACATGCATACAATTTTGAAATTTGGAAATAATAAATATATTTTGTTCTGTCTAAATTAAAACATCAAATTTTTGCTAAATTATCGTGACAATGTTAGATATCATATATAATTGCTGCATTTCTGAACTGGGTTTTAAAATAACATTCCTATTTAGAAAATATCCTTATTATTTCATAATTTTTATGTAAAATACATACATCTATAATGTATTACAATATCCATAATTCATATATTTATTAATTGCATTTGTGGAATCGGATTTGGTCTACTAGAAAATGCCAGCAATAAGCTTCAACAAGCAGGCCAGAATCACAATCAGAAATATAAAGCTTGAAATGAAGACTTTCCTATCGATAGCCACTATGTAGACTCTAATAGTAAATAATTGTCACTCATAGTTATCATGGACTGCTGTTTATTTTCTCCTCTCACTATGATGACCCTTTTTATGGAGTAAATTCAAATTTATTCTCTTGTTCACCCTCAGTTTGTCTGGTACTGCTTTGGAGAAAGAAGCAAATCAGCAGCTATGACTGAGCTCTCCAAGATGACCACAGAAATTGGCTCCACTGTTGAAATTGAGATCACTCTTCTAGTTGGTTCTTATTTCATGCTCAATTTTAATGCACACACTCCTTCAATCTAAGACCAAGAATGTGTATAAAAAGTTATCAGTACTGGTTCTTACCAGTCAGGTACTGTCTTTATTCCAGGTCTCATTTGGAACTGGGTAAAACCAAAGCCTCACTGTACATTGGTCTAGACAGGGCAGCCTGCTCCTGACATGTACAGAAGTCCATAGAATTAGCAAAATTAGGACTTAAATTCACAAAAACTATTCCATCTGTGTTTGACATCATTGGAGAATGTATTCTATTAGCCACCCTGTCTTGGTGTTTACAAAGATTTGTTCCAAAATCACCATCTACAATAACTTATATTACCAAACTAAAAATATTGTTTCTCTGTTTACATCATTTTCTCAGTTAAACATGGTAGCATCTCATATCTCTCAATGTTTTTAAATGTTACATCTCTTTTTTCAGTTTTTTTTATTTGGGTAATAAGAAAAACTATAAAACTATAACTATGTAGTCATCAATTGTTTCAAAGACCTGAGCAGAAGAATACATATCTGAGTAAACAGCAAGTTCAAAAAGAACAATCTTTAAAATTATGGAATAGAAGGAGACTGAGGACTGCCAGTACACTCATCCAAGGTTCCTCTGCAACACTGAGGCATCTGTCTTTAGCTTACAGGCCCAAAATATCTCACTGACATTTCTGTAAGTCTAAATATTGAAGGACAGGCCAACATCACCTTGACAAATTCTAACAGTCCACTTCTTTTGTTTCCTTCTTGCCAAATGTGGGCAGCATATTCTCTGCAGTTGTGGCAGAAGCAGTTTCTTGCTTGGTGTCTAAAATTACCACAGTGAATTCAAACTCCATATCGAGATTCCTTGATGTCCATCAGCTTCTCTGTAGTTGATTGATGCTTCCAGGTGCATTTGAATATCATTGTCATAAAATGTCTTGATCTATTAAAATAACTTGAATTCTATTTTCTTTAGATATCTGATGTGTTTGAAGATCTCCTATCTGGCAAAATTCATCCCTGAGTTACATAGAAAACATATTTAACATGAATATGTCTCTGAATGCTAGAGGTAGTTAACTATTACCTATGTTTGTTAGTTTTCCTAAACAGCTTGTAATAGTATCATTCAAGGTACAGCACATTACATTACATTTTTAATGATTACATTGAAAAGAATAACCCAAAGAAGAATAAAAACCTCTCCATAAAATGTTGCAAAAATAACACCGAATTTATATCAATAAACAAAAATTCATAGTGATGTAGAACATTTTACGTATGTCCTTTTAAGTTTAAACATAGAATAAGCAATCTAACTTTTTGTCCTTTTATTCCTACCTCATCTACATCAGTATGAACGCTATTGAAGCAAAGAAACTGAGCAATCTATCCACACTAATGAAGAACTGATGAAATAGCTTAGGTACAACAATAAGAATCAGTTACTTTTAGACAATTTGGTATGTATATGTATATGAAATATATACAATGTCTGTGTCACTTGAGATTATAGTATTCAAGGAGTAGAGGTTTATAAAATCCTGAATACTTCCTGTATCTTTAGATTGGCATGGAGAGTTCATGGTTTTGCTATGATTTCTTGGAACAGTGTATATACACAGTTGGGAGTCTATTGGAAGATCTAATTGACTAATTATTAATGTCGGAGGCCACTCATTCATTTTTCGATTGCCCCGACTTACAAGATAACCACACAGAAACTGGATTAATTAAATCAGTGCTTGGCCGATTAGCTCTAGTATCTTATTGGCAAGCTCTTACATCTTAATTTAACAGTTTTTAAAATTATTCTGTGTATCACAATGGGGCTGACTCTTACTGGCAATGTTTCATCCAGAATCTGCTTCTTGCAGAGCTACATGTCTTCTCCTCACTATGCTTTCTTTCTCCCAGCATTCAATTCAGTATTTCTGGTCTAGATCTTTTTTGCCCTATTATAGGCACAAAGCAGTGTCTTTATTCATTAACCGATAAGATTAACACATATGCAGAAGGACTGCTTACATCACATTGCCCTTTCTGTTTAAATAAAATGGAAGGCTTTATCTTTAACATAGTAAAATTACAATTAACAAAACAGGTATCAAGCAAGAATTACAGTAGTATATTTATTTCTACTTAACCATTTTTCAAGGCTAAAAAAAAACTATAACTATCTATTCTTTAACTCCATCAAATGTTGTAGGGAGGCTTTTAGCTTGTTTCCTGGAAGCCCAGGAGCTCACACCCAAAATAATCACACAAAACCATATTATTTAAAGCGTTGCTTGGACCATTATCTTTAGCTTCTTATTTGCATACTCTTATATCTTGATTTAACCCATTTCTACTAATATGTGCATTATGAGGTCATGGCCTACCAGCAAAGTTTCAGCATGTCTGTCTAAAGTGATGACTCCATGGCTTCTTTAAGATCCTCCTTTCTACAAGAATTCAATTTAGTTTTCTCCTCCTAGTACTGTTCACCTATAGCTCTGCTCTAGGCCCAAGACTGTTCCTTTATTAAACATTGATATTAACAGCATACAGAGATTAATCCCATATCAATCCAATTCTCTGGAAGGATATAATATTACTTAAGTAAACAGGAAGTGCACTGTAAGCAAATTTTAAAACTCTAGAATTGGCAAACACATCTCATTTCCCAGAAAATCACCCAAAGTTTTTTGGTATAGTGGAGCATCCATCTTTAGACTACATGCCCGTATTATTTGGCAGACATTTCCTCAAACAGGAGACAAAAAAATAGATACTTTTACCTATATTGGCAGCTTGTCAGTAATTTTTTGTATGTATTGTAGACTCTTTTATGAAGCAGTAACCCCAAAGGACTTTCTCACCATTTGTAGGCAGCTTTAGCCATCATTTTTTCAATGGGTACTTCAAGTTCAAGTTCAGTCAAACAGTTCAGGCAAGAGCAATTTTTTTCCCAAAGGGCTAACCAACTCCATAAGGAGCCTCTCTGGTGACTATTATTTTCTTGTAGTAAACTGTTGCTGCCAGGAGCAGATGTGTCTCATTGTAATGAAAAATCCTGTATTTTTAAAACAATTTTAAATGCCATATTCTGTAGTATTTAAGGTTTGAAGAACACCTATCCATCTGAAATAAATCTCTGTCCATCTAGAAAATCTAACTAACATGACTACATGCTTGACTATTTTAGATTATTATCTATTAACCAATATTTTTTGGCCACAAAATGAATTAGTGACCCTACAACAAATTATAACGTAAAAACTGTCTATAAAGCAAACATGCAATGTTGAAGAGATAAAAGAATGGACAGGTAAAGGGAGTGGTAAAACTGAATTAGTAGAAAGCAAGGGTGGTAAGATTTGAATGGAGCCTCAGTCATCGCAGGAAAATTATTGAAAGAAAAGCAACCTTTGTTTTAATGCCTTTGTGATCAGATTTAAAAATGGCTAGGAAATTCATAAAAGGCATCCACCATAAAATACTCTAAAGGAAGACAAGTTTGTTCCTTGTGTAGTCAAAGATCCAATACTAGGCTGTTAATTTTTAACACGATCGTCTAGGAAGAACTTTGTTCCTATTGTATTGTATGAAAAAACAAAGAGATGAAGAACTAAATTGTATAATTAGGACCTATGTAGACAACAGGTAGGTATTCAAGAATTAGAGGCCTAGAGTCACCCAGAGTGAGCATGAAGTAGCTTAAAAATAGAGAAAGTAGAAGTGCATTCATGGCTCATCTGGGTACATAGGTTTACTGCATAGCTGTAGGCATTCTCAAAAATAAACTCTGTACTAAGATAACAATTATTTCTAAGATTTACAAAACTCAAAATTTATGAAACAAAATACAGGTAAGCAGAGGGATCTAGCCTGATGAGTGATGTGCGTGTCCCCTCTGTCTGCTGTGATTACCATTATTGAATGAAGAATCTGCTTCTGACCTATAGAAGGGCAGAATTTGGGTAGGCAGGGAAAACTAAATTGAATGCTAGGAGAAAGGAGGTAGAGACACAGAAAAGTCTTGTTGCCCAGTTCAAGCCACACAAAAAACTTTATGGTAAGCCACTGTCACATGGCAATGCACAGATTAATGATGATTGGGTAAATTATATTTAAGAGCTAGTCAATTAGAAGCTAGAGTTAATAGGATGAGCAATGATTTAAATAATACAGTTTCTGTGTGATTAATTCAGGTCTAAGAAGCTGGTAACCAAAAAGTGGCCTTCTTTACAACAAATTGGTTCACCTATGGTCAAATAAAATCCACTTAAAATCTGAGAGAGCTTGGAAAGGGATTCTAGACACAAAAGAACAGAAATAATCATGACTTCTTTTTAGCCAGGCTTTTGTTGGTGATTTGCAGCAGCTCCTTTAAGAGCAGTTTTCCTGATACAGCAATAGCAATAAGAAAAGCAAGCACACCATTTTGAAATGCAGGCATCCTGGGTAGTGTTTCTAGAGTGACCTTTGGCTCTATCAAGAGACCAAGCATTTAAGTGGGTTTTTTAAGCACTGTGTTACAAACTGCTTAATGACTTGACATAGACTCACTGCATACTTGATGTTGGGGTAATGTGCACACCTTGTAGATGAGTAGGGCACCCAGTGAATACTTTTATCTGTCTCAAGTTTATCATTCATAGTTCTTATGTACCTCAATACAAAATTGGGTATGAGCCAAAACTTCCTTTCCATGGTACAAAGACTGTACAAAGTAATTTCATCTACACATCTCCAAACAGGTAGTAATCACTCACTAGATTAAAATACTCTTTTGTCTAGGCACAATGTTCTGTAATAACACATTAGGTCCAAGCATCCTAGCTTATACACTTGAAGCAGTAAGAGTAGGTCTGAACTCTCTGACTTTTAGACACATTTAAAAGGATTCATATAAGTATATGTGAACTCATGAATTCCAAGTAATTGAACAAAATGTTTAATTCTTGTGGTATTTCAAAAATTCAGAAATCCCAGCATGCCTAATGGCAGGGCTAATGATGCCTGATCCATATCAGAGTGAGATCAGTGAGAACGAACATTAGATGTTTTTCTTTTTTTTTTTTTTGTGGTCAATGGGCATGGATTTTCTTCCATGTTGTTCTTATTACATTAAACGCTTAAGGATTGTAGAGGAAGAACACAGACATTTGCACTTTTCAAGACATTATTATATACAATATAGAAAAGAAAAATTGACATTGGTGTTTACAGAGAACATATCATATTTGATGAGTAAGAATAATACTATGATCTTTAGAGTGGTCTACTCTGTGGTCTGTGATTTATACTCATCTTAAGTTTAAGGTCTTCATGGTTACATTGAAAGCTGAGATGGTCAGGTAGCAGTCTCCATCAGGAATATGCTCATTTGGAAATTTGTAAACCTGCAATTCATTTTAAGAATACTGCTTTGCTAAGGCAGGCATACTGGTATTATACAATTTCAGGACATTAGAGAAGTGTGGTATCAGCATGTTTTTTGAGTATTCATGGCCAGTTAGGGTAGAATGGCACATTTCAGTCCCAAAAGAAAACCTATCTCAATTACGCAAGTTTAAATAAATACCTTTCTCAAACCACTCTTTGATTAATATGTAAGCACTTTTGCCCTAATCAATTTCAAACAACTCGAACTAAATGCATAATTTTTGTAGTATATCCAGTACTCAAAAGCGCAATATGCATAGAGGAAAGACAATGAAGCCAAACCCTTATTAGAGCAGCTATTTGTAATATTGAGCTATTTGAGTAAGAAATTTAGAATTATTATCAGCATAGCTTGCCCTGTAGGGAAATCAGTTACCATTAGATGGTTTATAATCAATGGTCCTACAACTTCCTTTAATATATTTTGTATACATTAAAGAAAGAAAAAAATTGTTTAGATTTAATAGTGATGATGAAATTTTGAGAGAAATTCCTGTATTTGGAATCTTAATACTTTTAAAATTATATTAAGGAAATATTTTATATATATTAATTACATATGATAAGAAACACTATGAAAGTGGTTTCTTGCAAAAGTGTGTGTGAAAATATATATAAGGACTTTAAACAGTCAAACATAAATGATAAGAATATAAATAGATTTAAATTTATTCTCATAAATGAATTAACTTTAATACATTTTTTTTATCATTAAGATTCAGTGGAAGACGTTTTATAGTCGGGTCTTTTTAAAACGGGACATGAAATCAAAATTTCTTCCTACAATCCATCTATCTTCTTATCCAACATTCTAATGAAATTAGATATATTATGTATTGTAATTTAACAGCATGAATCATTGTAGTCATATATTATATTTAGGCATAATACATATTACATGTACTATATATAACATAATTAATTATAATTCAACCACATAAAGAAACACACATAACAACAAACAAAAACAGATCACAAAGAATCAGAAGCCAGATGCACTTGACAGAGCAAATCACAATAAAAAAACAAAAATATAAATGGAAGCTTTTGTGTATATAGCTAGAATCTAGGCAAAAGCAGCTGTATTGTTGCTATGGCAACCAGTCATAATGAGCGAGGTTTGTCTGTTGTTAAGTGGAGGCAAATCAAAGGGTAAATTACATTTATCCCGTGTTCCCCTTTAAATGGCTCTGCTACCTTGTACAACACATACGAAGGAGGGAGACACAGATGAATCATCAGCTCTGAATGAGATCCTCAAGTTAAATGCAGTCCTGTGCTTTCCAGTCCTTGGTTTGAGATCTCTCCGTTTATTGGTTCCTACATGGCATAAAAAGTTCTACACTGAGGGATTTTGCCAGTGGGGCTTTGACTAAAAGACCCAGAGACATGCAGGATACAAAGCCTCGCCATAAACAACACCAGAGATGAAAATGTGCCCCAGAGACCTGAAGGATACAAAAGCTTTAGGAAAAGCAAGGAATTTGTGAGAGAAGTCACCTGTTTCTGTTTGTAGTGCAGGAAATGTGCTCTAGTCTGAGGCCACTGATTCAGCCGTAAAATCTACAAATTCCTAGGTTAGCTTTAGATTATGTATTTTCTGAAATGATGATTTTCTCAGAAAGTCTATACGTGACAACACTGAAATGTACTGATCTTATGCGCCATTGGAGGCCTCACTAAGATAATTGCTATGTTGGCAAATAACCTCAGGTACCTGGGAATCTGAATATTTCAAGTGTATGTTTCCCCAATAAGTGTTTAGGAACTATGACATGGCAGCACAGTATCACAATCAGTCACCGGCAGGGAGGAATGGAAAATTTCAGGTAGATAGGCAGGATACAGACCCAAGAAGTCAGATGTGTGATCACCTCTTTATTACATCATAATGATTTCCCTTTTGATAACTGGATTCTTGTCCTAGCTAACCTACATTATTTCGTGCCATCTACTTTCACTTTCATATTTTTCTGTCGCAGCAAACATTGAGATGGGAGGGAGAAATGAGTCAGCAGCTCTGATGCGGATCTCCATGGTTTCCACAGGCTTTGTTCCTATTGGTGGAATTGAGATCATTCTCCTCATTGTTACGGGGAAAATTTGAATGCACATGCTCCTTCAGAGGAGTCAGAAGAGCGAATATTGTCAGCATAGCTGTTCCTTTTTAGTCGGCCTCTTTCTTATGTCAGCTCTCAGCTGCAAATATTTATAACTGAAACCCGAATGCACATTGGCCCAGAAATGACAGACTGCTCTTGACATCTGTATGAGAAAAATCCCAGGGTAACTAGCAGTCAGGTACTGGTATATTCCCAGTATTACAGTTCAGAGTCACCTGTTATGGTCTGCGCATCATGTCCGTCCCTGCTTCTGAAACCTCTCCTTCTCTTTCAACTTGTGGCACCACTATCTTTGTCTTGAACCCTGCAGTATTTGCAAAGAAATAATTCCCTTTAAGTTTTAGTATTTGACAGCGTCAAGACGAGTCATGCCCTTTCCTCTTTTCTCTGAGTTTCAATGTGAAAATTGGTATAACATTGCAGTTTTATTTTACTGAAGATAGAATCATTGAAAATATTATGCAGTAACATCAGAAAGCAGTACCCAATCTGTCACCAAGACTGAATTAGAATAAGGTATACAAGAGGAAGCCTACTTCTTATCATTCTGTTGCTTTTAAGGTTCTCACAGTCTCAAATTTGTTGTTTTGATTGACATAGTCTTTATGTATTCATATATAAATATTCTTCTAGATGAAACATTCTCAAGTTTTGCCCATTCCTAATTAGGAAATCAGACAGCACGAGCGTTTTGGAAATCGAGTGTTTATTGATGATGGCAGTAAAGATTTTTAGTCTTTCTTCTCTTGAAAATAATTAACACAATAGATATCTTTGCTATTGTGTGTCTTGTTTTATATGCTTTGAAAAAGCACTGAACTTACCTAGACTTAGATTCCTGCCATTAAGGCTTTTTGAGTTATGTCTTCCATTATATAGTCATAATAACAATATTTACTTGATTTCTTGATTTTTTGACACTATGACAAATATATATCTGAAGAATTCTTACCATTTTATATTTTCAGGCATGTAGGTAATGAGAGTGAAGAATTTTGGTCAAGCTAATTTCAGGATTAATCTTCAGTTATAGCCCACGTGGGTAACCTTGTTTAATTTACTGATAATAGAAGAATTATTGACATTCTATGATGATAAAAGTATATAGAAACTTCATAATCAGGTACTTTCCACCGTATTGACAGTTATAGGAATATATTTGAAATGGTCTGTAAATGTCTAGTTTTGACTAATAGTCATGACTTTGGCCAGTAAACAAATTAAATAACACACTACTTGAATCTGAGTGAGAAAATGTGATACCCCACATAGTATAAGCATCTCAATTACTTTCTAATATTTATATAAGTTCATGTATGTGTACATTATGAGATTAACTATGCATAATTATATTTATACATAAATATGCATTCATGTGTATACTATCTTCACATAGTTTAGAATTTCATACATAATTTCACTATTTATGTTATTTCATGCTCATTCTTCTTCCTCCTTTAAAACAATATCTGTTTTAAAAGTATCAAAATAAATCCTGCTACATAATATAAGTATTATATTTTAATGTGTAATATAATTGTATACATTAGTATACATCAGTATTCCTACTGAGTAAACATTGTTGTGATTTTGTATAGCCAATTTAGCCTTGACCTTTTCTAATTCAATGGCCTACCAATATAACTATAAAGTAAAGAACGATCCTTTCTTTCTTAGTCTCCAATATTTGTCAGTGACTTTTCTGCTAATTGTGTTACTTTTAGAAAGTTTTCCTCCTTTTTTGACATTTCAATAGTGGATGATATTATGCTAAACATTTTTCCTTGTTTCTTTGCTTTTATTTAATTTTAATTTGCATTCAAGCTTTCTAAAATTTTGCTCTTTAATACCTTAAATTTTTCTGTTTTATTTTTTTTTCTGGAAGTTATAACCAAAGCTTTTTTGGGCTCTATGGATAATATGTTTAGGGCAGAGTTAGAAATTATATTTCCTTCAGAAAATGTGCAGAAGAATCTTCTGGTTGTGTTATCACTATCTCACAAAAAATATAGAGTAGGCTCAACTGTTGTAATTCACATATTTTTCTCTCTGTCAGTTGTATATCTGTATTTCTAAAAAGTCTAAGAGTAAAAAGTTAGACATGTCTATGAATATGAAATCAGTAATAACCTCTGAAAAACTAAATTTTTACAAATGATGACATCTGAATTAGGTGGAGAAATCATGCATTTTACCTTGATATGTTGTAGTCCTGTTAGTTGTGGGTTTGACTTTACCATATTAGGATGATTATAATTATAGCTATAATAACGGTTTAGGAGAATGACTCTCAGATACGTATAGAGAAAGATATTGCTTAAATACCTTATTCTTAAGATAAAATCCAACACTTAATTTGATTAATTCTTTGTAGATATGTATGGGAGTCTCCTGAATGTTGCTCTTCTTTGATATATGTGTGGATTTTACGAAAACAGCAAAGACACTTTTGTGATCCTACAGTTTTAGTTCAATCTGTAAAAATGCAAAATATACAATCAGAGAAACGAAAGTAGTAGAGTATGTAGTTACATATAAAAACATCAGTATCAACCCTAAATAATAACCCTTATGGTATTTTCTGCCTTTATGTTCAAAAAATTCACATACTCATAGCGGGTTCTGTCCATGGACAGGTAATTTGAAATATTAACACCTAGATCTATTTCTAATATAAGCATGTGAAAAAAACTGGTAAACAAACATTGTCATGTTTTCCCAGGACATTAAGCATATACAGGAAATGCAGGAACTCTGAAATTTACTTGCCTGTTTTCAGACCACATGTGGCAAATTTCAAGGCTGTAGCATATTATTATACTAACACACACAAATAGTAATTGATTTGTATTTATGTATATGTACAGTTGCATTATTGAATTTAAATTGTGTAAGTTTGCATTTGTAATTGTTTCATTACAAAATCCAGAGAATTTTCTACAGTATTATGAGGAACATCATGAATTCAAATTATTATCAGAATGGCTTATATTATTTACAGAAATGATGAAAGGGGAAAGATAGAGTTTCTTAGGTGTGGTAGCTTTGAAATGATGCCAGTGTTCTAGAAGAATGCCCCATATTCAAACACAAACACACACACAAACACACACACACACACACACACACACACTCTCTCACACATTTTCGATGAAGTCCTATGTCACTGAAAAGAGAGACAGATAAATGACCTGAGTATGGAGAACTGATATTGGTGATTACAGCAAAAATCTAGAAAAGGCAATGCAGTGAATTTTATCAAAATTTGAATGTTCATATAAAAATACCATTTTGACATGTTTTATGTCAAAAGTATTAATTGAGATTATTACTCTGAATTTGATTTCAAAACATGTACACATATGTAAAGCAATAATACAAGCATGCAGACAATTGTGATACTGGAAATAATATGTATATTGTGTTTTTTTCTAAATGAAAAAATCAAACTTTTACTAAATTATGATGACATTGTTAGATACCTTATGCAATTTTTGCATGTTCAGAACTGGGTTTTAAAATAACATTCCTATATAGATAATATCCATATTAACATAATTTTTATGTAAAAATACATACATATTGGTATAGTTGGTCCTTCTGTTTATGAGTTGCTATCATAGATTTATGAATACAGATACTGCCTTGGCCTTTGATAGGACAGAACTTAGGTAGGGAGCAAAAAGAACGGAATGCAGGGAGAAAAAAAGCAGAGGAGAGAGCTGCCATGGAGCCACCAGAGTCAGCCATGCTGAATCTTTCCCATTAAGCCACTGCCATGAGGCAATATGCAGATTGATAGAAATGGGTTAAATCAAGATGTGATAGTTAGCCAAGAAGAGGCTAGAGCAAATGGGTCAAGCAGTGTTTTCATTAATATAATTTCTGTTTGGTTTTTTCCCAGTTAATCAAGCCTGGTGTCTGGGACAAAGAAACAGCCTTTGCCTGAAACAATTGGTGCTCAATGTGATCAACAAAATCAATAAAATATATGAACTACAAAAGGTCTGAATAAATGCAACTACTTATATTATACACAACAAACTCACACTCTATACACATTGTGGCAATTATGTGTATCCATTATTTTTTTTCAAAGTTTATTAAATTATGAAAGTTTCCATTTCCGCCCCTCCTCCCAACATCCTCCCGCTCCTCCCCTCCCCCTCCTCCTCCCTCTCCATCCCTAAGAGCAGTCAGGGCTTCCAGCCCTGTGGGAAGTTCAAGTTCCTCCCCCCTCCCTCCAGGTCCAGGAAGGTGAGTATCCAAACAGACTGGGTCCCAAAAATCCAGTATATGCAGAGGAAACAAGTCCCAGTGTCATTGTCAGTGGCTTTTCAGAAAGGCTCCGGGCCAGCCACATTCAGAGAATCCGGCCTCATTCAGAGAATCTGGGTGGATCACTTGCTCGTTCAGTCCCAGTCCAACTGGCCTTGGTGAACTCTCATTAGATCAGTCCCCTTGTATCAGTGGGTGATCACACCCCTCGCGGTCCTGAGTTTTTTTTCATGTTCTTCCTCCTTCTGCCCCTCATTTGGACCATTATTATCATTATTCTTGTGAAATTGAAAGACTATCTATGTTATTGTAATTTAGAATCAGATTATTTCTATTCTGAATCAGGTATTTGTCCTTGGCTGTTCTCCTAAGTGTGGGAAATTGAGAAAGTCTCCATCTGTGTTGAAATTACAAATTGTGATGTCATTGTGCAAACCTGTTGACTTTTTTTCTTTTTCTTTTCTTTTTTATTACTTTTTGGTGGAATTTAAGACTTCTAAACTTTGCTTTTGAATACTCTGTCCTTGTTAGAAGACACTGTCATCACACAGATATCCTATTTCTTATGACATGAAATTGTATCTGACCTTTACTTGCATAATTTTTTGAGTGTTTAGAAAAGTGGTGATTTGTGTGGTGTAAGAAGTTAGGAATAGAGGAAACATTGTAAACTTTTGCTATTTGAACAGATGGATAATTTTGCAATATTGCTGTAATATGAAACATCAGAATTTCAGGACCACATTTCAGCAATCTCATTCCATTCCCTCTTGGTGAGCACAAGCAGCTACATTATCATCCATTCTGATATTCCTGTGGTCAGTCCACTACACGAAAATTTAAATAAACCATTGAGGTTCATTTTCTTCCTGTAAACACACATACACACACACACACACACACACACACACACACACAAGCTTGCACTTGACAAGGTATTATAACAGGGTTTTGTCCTTTCCATAATTCATCGCAATGGTCTTTCCACTTTCCTTTATACAAACATCACTTCTACATCATCATGCCAAAATCTATGCATGGTATAATGCTTGTGGGAATCCACATTTTGAAAATTTAGAATAAAAAGGGCATGATGCCATGCTTTATGTGGTGACTGAAGTATAACTCTCCTTTATTTATTTATTGCAATTGTATATTCAAGAAGCCAGGGACATGGTCCACTTGAGTCAGCCCTTGACTTGCAGCATCAATATAGTACCTTGGGAAAACAGGGTCACTTCTCCATTTACAAATCTCACTGCATTGCTCAAGATTTTCTGTCAACAATTTTAAAATAGGCACAGTCACTGACTATTTACCAATCATTTCTGAAATTCCTTCAAAGTTTGCAAGCTATCTTTTCTAATTTCCAATTACTGAGTCTTAATTTCTGTAGAATAAGACATGTGTCCTGAAAATGGGAAAGGTGGCTGCATTTGTATTTTCTGTGGGGAATTAACTACCCACAAGGGCAAGGCTCTGCTGAAGCTGTCCAAGTGTTGCGATCAATTCCTTTATTTTTCATGGACAAACAATATCCGTAATGGGTAATGTAAACTTGTTAAAAAATATTTTGAATATTTTCTATTACATGATGCACACATATCTGTCATAATACACTGTTTTCCATTACCTGAGGCAACACTTATCAGTGATATCTCCCAATTTGCTCCTTTAATTGGCTGATAGAGCACTACTTGAAAAACTTTGAAAATATTTTGGAGCCAAAGGGATTGTAAAATCAGTCTATTAAATCTAAAATATTTTATAGGTATCATTTGGACCATACCTTAATGAGAAAATAATCCAGTCTAGTCTCTAAAGCTCAACCTAGATGCATGGTCTCATTAACTATTTATAATTCTTGTATCACTTTCCATTTTCCAGATTTCTATGTTGTGAGGGAACATATTTACCTGTTTTCCCCTGCAAAGCAGCAGCCATAACTAGTCCTTGAATGTATGAGGTTAAAATTCCTCAATTTGAATGTGATCAGAGTTGGCTCCTTTGTTTGTAACAAATGTCAAAACAGCCTGTTATATTACTTTAGTATTCTCATAGGCTAGCTATTTAATAGTCAAAATTTACCTTCTGAGTCCCTAATTATTCTTATTGAAGGCTACATCAGGGTGGAGACAAAATCCTGGAACAACTCAACAGGTCCCTGAATTATTTAAGGTAAGTCCTCTTTCTGCTCTCCTGAAGAAAGAAATTTACTCCAAGAAATAGTTGGGCCAGATTACTCACATCTGTGGCCTGACTTTGTTCTGAAAACTCAGTTTTCCTCATCAAGTAGGCTTTTTCTTTCAGGCAAGCTTTGGCCACCTATTTTCAATCCCTGGAGTATGGCTTCAAATCCATATACTCTAGCAGCATGTGTAAAAGGAGAAATCTTACCACACTGAGCTCAGGTAGCTTTTAATACTTTGCCTTGTTTGAATGGTTTCAGGCCTTGTTGTCAGAGTAGATTTTCCTGAGCATGTCATTGCTCTAATCTAGAATCATTTGAAATCCCTGAACATCTTTTTATTGGCTTGTTCCTTCTCTGGAAACTAGCTTGTACGAGAAATACCCAACAAAAGTTGGGTGTTTGCCTTGCTCCAGGAGATCTCCGCATCATAGATGGATCTAACACAGCCACTATGATAGAAGAGAAGTGCTTTTATTACAGATTTTCAGAGCCTCCTACTTCTGTGAAATTGAAATTACTATGTCTCTTAGGCCTTTTAGCTCTTGTTCTAGCTTTCCTATATCTTTGACTCTCCGAATTCCTAGTCAGAAGTGCATGACTTTAAAGATCCTCAGTATGGTACTTGTTGGCTTCTTCTTCAGCTTAGTAGACTCAGCCTGATTATATCACAGTACCATAAATGCTTCTTAATCTATCAGCTCCTCTGTCTGCAGAGAGTCTTGTCTCACTTCTAACCATTTCAGGGGAACTATCTCTTCTTTTCAGGGTGAAATCTAACTCTTCCTTATAAGCACAAATGAAGTAATTTGTGCTGCCAGAAGTAGACAAGTTTTACTGTGGAGAAAATTGTAAGTTCTTAAAGCCTTTTCAATGCCATATTCTATCGGCCTTTGAAGTGTTGAAGATTATCTATTTAACTAAACTATACCTCTTGCATATCTAGAAAACCTAAATAATGTTACTAAGAAATTGGTTATTATATATGATTATCTATTAATCTATATTTCTTAACTATATGTTATATTTAAATGATCTGCAAAGAAAATACCTTAACCAAGAGCAGAAATACATATACCAAAATCAACCTTAAATTTATATCAGTAAACTAAGATCCATAGCAATGCAAAGTGTTCATCTCTTTATATAATATCCCACTTTAAATAAAGGTCAACATAAATAATTATTTGGAAACTTGCATGTATTTTTCTTCAATTTGCTTCCTGCTGCTTGTTGGAAGACTTTTTATAGGGTTTCTGGATACGTTTTGGAAGGTGTCGCTCAATCAAATAACAGTAGCCTGGAAACAATTCACAGGTTCTCAACTTCTGTGTGAATAAAAGCAGGATATCTTTCCAAAAGTAACATATCCACCATGTAGTGATGGTACACAACTTTAACCCCAGCACTTGGGACTCGGGAGTCAGAGGAAGGTGGATCTCAGTGAGTTTGTGTCCAGCCTGGTCTACAAAGCTAGTACCAGGACAGGCTGCAAAGCGAGAGAGAAACCATGTCTTGAAAAATCGAAAAACTAAAAGAATATCTTAGATTTAAATTTTGATGCTTTTAAAATATATGTTTTCATATTCCATAGGAGCATAAAGAAATCAGAGCAATAAACATAATTCATACACTTTGTGTACATTCTTTCTTTATGTGGCTTACTTTTTATGATATTACTTATCATTTAATTTATTATCTTTACTCCTTTAATCTATGACAGTCTCTACTGTTTTGTTATATTTATTATCTCTAAAAAATTTGTTTAATTTTTTAAAAGCTGTTTTATTATATACCTGCCTATATCAATTTTATTCTTAAGTCTATGAACATTTTTCAAACAACTTTGTCCTCTTCAGAGGTTTATTTTTAATGAACCTATCTTTATTGCATATGTGTAATCATTTTTTTCACAGGAGAGTTTTTTTATTTTTCATGTTTATCAGGTGTGAAAAGGTCATCCTGACTCCTTTGCCTGTTGAATCCACCCAGTGCAAGATGACGGCACATGTTTGTTCACCACCTCCGCAATCAATGATAATGAATGCCTTAGTTCTAGGGACACTTGGAGTCTATGTCAACATAAAACATTTTGTAGCATACTGCTCACAAACCCAATTTAAGAACTCTGAACCTGGGCATTCTACAAGGTCCAGAGTCCTTTGTGCTTCCAGTATGAACCAGGAAGCTGTCCCATTAGTGAGTCACATTTAGGGTCTAGCTCAAGGAGGGGGATATTTGAGGTAATTTCTATGGTTATTTTTTTCAGTTATCCAATATATCATAAAAAATCAATGAACTTTCCTCTCATAACAACTGTTCATTTCATCCTGGAATGCAATCAAAAATATCACAGCACACTTTATCAATTTAGAAGTTTGTAAGTCCTATGTCACCAACAATTACTTGCAACACAAGTCATCTTATAAATAGCCTTCATTATTCACAGAGTTGGAGCCTCAAAATATATGTTTTTATATTTGATGTACAATATAATATTTACAACTAGAATCTCTTTATAACCTTAATTACCTGGTGATTATGATTTATGTAATACTCTACTTTAAAATCCTCAGTGATTCTTTGTACACTTTGTGAATAAATTTTCCACAATTAAAACAGACTTGAATGCCTCTTAGTTAATAGCAGTTGTGAGACTTGATCTACTTGTGTCACCCCTGACAGTGGGAGTAGGCTCTGTCCATGCTATTGGGCTGGTGCTCTGTAACCTACTCATCATAATGGATAACCTTATTCTGCCTAAACACAGGGGTAGGTGTTGGCCTTATTCTTATTGTAGAGTGATATGTCATGCTGTTCTGGCATCCATAAGAGGCCTGCCCCCATATTATGGGAATACTGTAGAGGAGTAGAGTAAGAAGTGCTAAGGGGGGAAATCGGGAGAAGAGATGGAGGAGCAATCTGCCGTCAGGTTTTTTAAACAAAATTTGCACAAATGAATTAATGAAGGAACAAATACATAGTTTTAAAGGCCATTTGCAAGTAATAAAAATAAAAAACACAGATAATGTAAGGCCCCGCCTTTTCTGTGAATACCCACACCCGATCCAAGCGTGCGCTTTCCCGAATTCGGGCCCACGAGAATGGACGACTGTCCTGAGGGTTTGAACAGACACACACAAAAGAGACCTTGCTCACTTACCAAAGAGTAATTGGCCACTTTATTAAACTCAAGTCGGGTATTTATACCAGTGGGCAAGAGGGTTCAAAAGGGCAAGGCCTCCTCCCATCAGGAGCAGGAGAAGGAGATTACAGGCCCCGGTGCCTCAGGCAGAATCAGCTGGGAGGGGCAGGCTATGGGCCCACTGCTAGAACCTAGATTACAGGTGGAATCACCATAACAAAGTGATCCAGGTTCTTTGTAAACTATACCCTCAAGCCAGTGCTAGTGCAGAATCTCCAGGGAGCCGGAGGTCACATGGCCCTGCGAATCGCCAAGGAAGAAAAGGGGAAAGATCTTGGTACCTACAAGATAATAAACCAGATGCTGAAAAATAGAAAACTGCGGGGCGCCATCCTGTCCAGCAGGAATGAACCCCACCAAAAACGAGAATTCCTTCTCTGGTCACATCTTTATTTGGAGCATTCCCTTGAGGAAAATTGGGGGAAGGGACGATAGAGCAGGGACGAGAGAAAGCTTAGAGAGAGGAAGTAGGGTCCCGAGGCATCTGCTTTTAAACGGTGGAGCAGCTTGAACGCTGTCCTGATTGGTTAATGCCATTCTGCTGGTCTGAGCATGTGCAGGCAAGGGTGCAGGCAGGGGTGCTCAGCCCCACATGGCTACCTCCAAACTGCAGGACCACCTGTGCCTCCAGGTGGCTCCCAACATCTCCCCCTAATTATTGTCTTTAAGAGCAATAAGGCAAAACTATTTTCCAATCTGGTCCCCACCTAGACGCAGCATGCCAAGGATATCTCTGCTCCCACCCATTCCTAAGGAAGGAAAAGGCAAAGTAGAGTAAGAGATAAGAGGTTGCACAGGGTGTTGCTCAAGTCGATGGTGTGAAACAGCTGCTCTTGGCACCGCCCAGAAGGTCATCTCTGCTGCCTCCGCACGAATCTTCCACAGCAGGACACTCAGCATCCACTGGGTCGTCTTCTTTATCTCTCTGGTCGGTCTCGCTGGCATCCAGATGTATGTCAGCATTCCTAGAAAAACATAAACAAAACTCTCCTCCCAAATTAACATTTAAGAGTATTAAAAACTCTCAGTGTAAAAATTCAGCACAATCAGTACTGGAAGTAGGCTGGTTGAGACTTGCATGTCTCCGTTTCAAAGAGCAAATCTTGTTTGCCTGTACCAGCAAAATTTTGAATTAAAAATTAAGTGTATAGAATGCAAGAGAAATCCTTTCTCTGGGGGAAGCTTTCACTGGTAGTCCCCCTCTATTGTTTAACACCAAAACAGTTGTCACTGGGAATTGAACTCATGACCTTTAGAAGAGCAGGCAGTGCTCTTAACCTCTGAGCCATCTCTCCAGCTCCTCTATTCAGATGGAAAAACCTCTAGGTAGCATTTTATCTCACCAGGTGCCTCAGGCAAAAGGTAATGGTAACCAGGTTGACGCGCCTTTATTATGATAATTAGGACCAGTTCTTTGAGGGAGAATGGGCGTAGATCATCTGATCATCTTACTACTTCCTGCTGACAAAGGGGCGATGTTTGGGGGATAAATGTTTTCATCTGACTAATCTTTTGGCGACAAATGTTTTTATCTGACTGAACTTTTGGCGACCTTGGCTGAGGGCGGCGGCAGCAGCGGAAGGCGGCTCCGTCTCTGAGGCGCGGCCCACCGTGGCGCGCTCCGCATGGCCCAAAGGCATGGCTCCGCCCCGCATGGCCCAAAGGCATGGCTCCGCCCCGGGCCGTGCGCGGGCTCGCCGGTTATCCCGTAACTGCGAACTGTACCTCAGCCTCACCTCAGGCATTGAATTCGCACCGCCAAGCTCCGGCGAGGGGGGCATCCGCCCACCCGTAGAGGGGCTTCTCCTGCCCGGTCCGCCCGCGCGCAGAGCCCCGTTCTCTGGGAACTCACCTCCCCGCTCGCCCATGTTGCTATGGAAACACAGTTTTTCCGCAGAGCCGATTCAGCTCCTCTCTGCCTTCTATGGCGCCGCTGCTCACCACGCAGCTTCCGCCTCAGTCAGGCGAGTCCGCTCAGGTGCTGAAAAAGTCCTCCAAAAACCATAGCCCCGCCAGAAGGCCGGGACATATAGCCTCTGATGTCACACGGACTTTAGCCTGCCCGCGACCTGGCTATTCGCAGGCCTCTGCGGACTCCAGCAAATTTCCCGCCAGCAACTGGTTAGCATGGCCATGCCTCCCGAACGAGCTAGCACTGGAGAGTGCAATTTTGCGTCTCCCTCCTGAGTAGCTGGGATTACAGGTGTGCACCACCGTGCCTGGCCCACTTCCGTGTTTTTAATCAGGCATTACCGCTCAAAGGCGGGCCGGCTGCCGCCAGCACTCTCAGCACGATCAAGCAGCTTGTCTTTCTCAGTCAAAAATTAAAGTTTTTTGTACGTGAGAGCCAGAGACTGAGCTCTCTTATCAAAATTAGGCGAAAATCACCTCCAAAAGCTCTGTGGCTCTTTAAGAATAGGGAAGGCAGTCTTAGAACACGATCAAGCCCGCCTCCCTACGAGACTGTTGCCCCGAGTCTCTTATCAGCGAGTACGCACGGAGGAAGCCGCGGATCTCCCAACCGTAAACCTCGCCCTTTTTGCTGCTGTTTACATTCCTCCTGCACTGAACTTAAGGGATTTTTCTTCCCCGTTGCTTTCTGTACCTTCTTTCAGATACCTTAACTTTGATTTTTTTTTGTATTTTCTTTTCTATTTAGGCCTATCCTTTGAAATTCCTTTTTACATTTCTTTTCCTCCCCTTTCTGGGGATTTCAACCGACGTCACTCACCGCTCCATGTTCTCAGAGTTCTGAAATTCAAGGCTCTCTGTGCTGGTGTCTGATCTTGGGCTTTCAGCGCGTTGTTGGGCGCTTCCTTCTCAGGGTCCCCCGGCGTAGTTGTCAGGGTCCCTCAGCGTCCCGGAGTTTCGAGCACCAGTTGCGGGGCGCCATCCTGTCCAGCAGGAATGAACCCCACCAAAAACGAGAATTCCTTCTCTGGTCACATCTTTATTTGGAGCATTCCCTTGAGGAAAATTGGGGGAAGGGACGATAGAGCAGGGACGAGAGAAAGCTTAGAGAGAGGAAGTAGGGTCCCGAGGCATCTGCTTTTAAACGGTGGAGCAGCTTGAACGCTGTCCTGATTGGTTAATGCCATTCTGCTGGTCTGAGCATGTGCAGGCAAGGGTGCAGGCAGGGGTGCTCAGCCCCACATGGCTACCTCCAAACTGCAGGACCACCTGTGCCTCCAGGTGGCTCCCAACAGAAAACTACAAAAGTGAGATGACAATAGAAAGCAATATTGATCTGTAAATTAAAGGTAAATTGCTTCTTTATGGATCAATAAAATAATGATTAGCTCTGAGAAGAAATATTGAAGAAAACTTATAAAAACTTTCAAATTACTACCTGTCAAACTTTCCATTTCTTTGCTTTGTTGTGTCAGTAACAGTTGCCATGTTTCTTGCTCCTGTGAGTCAAGCATAGCCTTACTATTGAAAGAATGAAAAACCACCCAGAGGGTGTCTTAACCACGTGGAGAAACCCTCGCCCAAGAACAGAGTCCAAGCCACTGGATGCAAAAGCAAGAGGCAATTTTTTTATTGTTCACACAGGGCCTGTGGGTGCTGCAGTCACATGGAGAGCTGAGCACCCCGGGCTGGGTTTTGGGGCAGATTATATAGGGTAGGTGTAGGCAGAAGCGAGCGTACAGAAGCAGATGCATGGTTACAGGGGTCTCATTGGTCAATTTTAATGAGGCCATGAGGTCATGTCTAAGACAGGTGTTGGCTTTCTGCTGGGTGCCTGACAGTTTGGGGGCTTTTTAACAGTTTGGGGACTTTCCATTCCTCCCCCTTAATCTTGTTCATGTGGGTAGCATAACTCCTGGTGTCTAACCGCAGGCATCCTGTTATGCAGACTCGACAATAACATCTGTGCCTTTGTTAGGAGCCCCAAGACCTTGTTATGAGCCCCCAGTTCTTGGTTCAAGCCTTGCATATAATGGCGTTACAGCAGCTAAACAGCCAGGCTGGGGTCTTTCATTTCCCCCATTTCTATTTAAGCTGAAGTAAAATCCTTTACTTATGGGTTCAAGAGAACTCTGTTTCCTGTTGTCTTAAGACCTGGTATTGGTGAGTTAGAACCAGAGTCTGGATAACTGATAAATGATTTTTCATAAATTGCACCAAGCAATTTAGGATGCAGGGTCCAAAGGTCAGGATTAGGAGAATTATCAGTGGATCCATCAGGGTAGATAATAATGTGGCATACTAGTGGGATTTATCAAACCAGCCTTCAAACCAGCCTTGTTGGGATTTATATTCTTTCTCTCTCTGGGCTAGTCTTTCTCTGAGTTTGTCCATGGTCTCGCATACTATGTCAGGCTGGTATGCATAAAAACAACATTATTCTTTTAGGGCTGCATATAATCCACCTTCCTTTAAAAATAGTAAGTCTAGACCTCTCCTATTCTGTAATACTACCTCAGAGAGGGAGGTTAGGGATCTCTCCAAGGCCCTAATGGAGGTTTCTATAGCTTTTAAGTCCAAGTGCATGACCTCTTGTAAGGCCTGTAGGTTCCCTGTTTGTAACAATGCTTGTGTGCCAATTCCTATCCCAGCTATTATTCCTCCAGTTCCCAATAGGACAGCATGTGTCATAGTTATTGGTTCTCTCTGATATCTATTGGTACCTTCAAAGAATTTATATATAGTTTCTGAATCATGATAATCCTAGGCCATAATTGAGCTAAAATGCAATATTCTTCAGTTTGATTCCAAATTTGTGCTGAAATACAAGGGGTGAGACCAGTGTTGCACGCCCAGAAGGTGCCATTTGGGGCCATAAGATAATAGTCCCCATGGGTGAGGTTCTGGACCGTGTGAATGCATAATGCTTGATGGGATTAAGGCACCTTGCCTAAACAGGTCCCTTGACCCGATATCTCAGGCAAGGTCAGTTTGTGGTGGGGTAAAAGGGAACATATGGCAGAAGAGAAAGTATGATTAGTAAAGTTTCTCATTGTGGCTATTCCTTCATAGTAAGGAGGTCCTGAATTCAAGCAAAGCCAACAGTCCTTAGCTCTATTGGGGTCTGAATAGTTAAAAGCCTGATATGTCCCCCCTGATTAAATTGATGAGTCTGTCCCCCGTCCCCGGGAAGTGCTCCCGGTGGCTGGTAATAATAGTAGTACCTAAACTATTCAGCATTAGGGTGCTCATGGTTGGGGTTCTGGTGGAATTTTCTTTGGCTATTAATATTGGTCTAGGTGCCGAGGCCTGGGAGGTAGGCGGCCTTTGGTTTGACAGGACCTGATTTGGACCAACTGGGTGGGAGGCTGAGATTGAACTTATAGATCGAGAAAGGGAGAATAAGGTGAATGGATACCTACCTGGGTGGTATAAATGTAGCCCCCAGGTTTTAGTACCATCCCAGAGATTATCTTTCCCTTTTAGGGTGAATGAGAGGAGGAGGAGATTGTATCTTCCCATGGACCCATTCAGGCATGTCCTATAGTCTTTGCTCGCACCTGCCGTCAGCTACCTGGGGCTTCCTTGACTGTTATCAAATCCCAGTTCGAGGAGGGTCCCCAACTCGTGGTGCCAGTCGTCTCGCAACCCCAATTAGCACAGTATCCTATTTCTGGCCCACCGCAGTGGTAAACCTTACCTTGATCTCTCCCTGACCCTGGACAGACATAAATCCCTCTCGTACTTATGCAAATATCTGCCTCCATCATTAGTTGGCATATATCAAACCAAATATCTGGAAAGTAAAGTTTAAGGGTGGATAATTGCGAGGTGCGATTGATAGGATTTCCCATCAACAAATTAGATAGCGTCCAGGTGATGTTATAAACAACATGGGGACTGGTGCTATCAATGCCCCTCGGAAAGAGCATCAGGGTGAGGATTATGAACGAGTAAGTCTTATCTTTAGGGGGTTTTGAGAGCTTTGGAGTTTCCGTGATGGTTCTGGATCTGATTGGTCAGGAAGGTGTTCCAGTTGAGCAGCCTTGACATGTGGATCCAGGCAGCAATCCCGTCGACCTTCAATGCCGTGGGTGTAGTCAAAAACACAGTATAGGGTCCTTTCCAACGGGGTTCGAGATTCCTAGTTTGGTGTCGTCGAACACAGACGGAATCGCCAATCTGGAATCGGTGAGGCACAGTTACTGAGTCAGCAGCTTCTTTATAAGCAGCTGCAAGGGGTCTCCAGACCTCCCTCTGCACCAGTTGTAGGGCCTGCAGATGAGCTTGAAGAGAGGGGGAGTCAGCGTAATCAGAAACATCAGTATCAAAAAAAGTCATTGCAGGTGGCAGTGCACCATATAGGATTTCAAAGGGAGTCAGCCCATACGGCCCAGGGGGGTTCCTGGCCCTGTAGAGAGCCAGTGGCAGGAGGGTCACCCAATCCTTCAGGTCAGTTGCAAGCGATGATTTGGATAAGGCCTCCTTGATTGTTCTGTTCATTCTTTCTACCTGTCCTGAGCTCTGGGGTCTATAGGCACAATGCAATTTCCAATCAATCCCCAGTAACTTGGCCATCAACTGACTTACCTGGGAGACAAAGGCAGGACCATTATCAGACCCGAGTACCTTAGGCATCCCATATCGAGGAAAAATTTCTTCCAGTAGCTTCTTGTTTACAACTTTTGTAGTTTCATGCTTGGTGGGGTAGGCTTCCTCCCATCCTGAAAATGTATCTATGAAAACTGGAAGGTATTTATAACCATACATGCCAGGCTTAATCTCAGTGAAATCTATTTCCCAATGTGTCCCTGGTCTGTGCCCCCTGAGGCGAACTCCGGGAGCAATCTTAGTCCGGCCTGGATTTACCTGTGCACAGGCCTTGCAATTATTCATTGCCTTTTGTAGGGCCCCATCTCTCTTCAGGAGATATTGTCCAGTCTCCACACGTTCAAGCAGGACCTGCATCTTCTGGGCGCTCAGGTGGGTTAACTTATGGAGGTGATCAATCAATTCAGCAGTGATTTTCATGGGAATTACAGTCCTTCCTTGGTAGACCCAGCGGTTGCGGGACGGGTCATAATCAGCCCCTAACTTCTGTATCATGTCCAGGTCCTCATCAGTATAATCCCAGTCTAGGGATTTGGGGCTATTCTGTTCAGCAAGAATGGTGGCTGTCAGGAGCTGGGGGCCCAGGGCAGCTTGTCTGGCTGCCTCATCAGCAAATTGATTTCCTTTTGCCTCAGAGCTATTGCCCTTTTGGTGCCCTGGACAGTGCATAATGCTCAGTCTCTTGGGAAGAAAAAGGGCCTTTAGTAACGCCAAGATATCAGTCTTATTTTTAATCTCTCTTCCCTCTGAGGTTAATAGTCCCCTTCTCCTAAAGATTTCTTCATGTATGTGAGCAGTGGCAAAGGCATAGCAGCTGTCTGTATACACACTGAGTTTCTTACCTGTTGCCAGCTGGAGGGCTTGTGTCAGAGCGATAAGTTCTGCGAGTTGAGCAGAGGTGCCTCCCGGAAGGGTGCTGGCCTATATTACCTGTGTCTCAGTAGTCACTGCTGCTCCCGCCCGTCATTCCCCGTTTAACAGATAGCTACTGCCATCTGTGTACCAGGTTAAGTTCGCATCCTTGAGGGGCTGGTCAGTCAGATCAGTGCGGGTTCCATGCATTTCCGCAAGGATTTGTTGGCAGTCGTGGGATGCAGGCCCCTCTGGCAGGGGCAGCAATGTTGCTGGATTGAGGGCAACTATCAGATCAAACTGGATTCAGTCCACATCCAGGAGCAGGGACTGTTAATGAGTCATGTGGGCATTTGACAGCCAGCGATCAGGGGGTTGGCAGACAAGGGACTCAATGGCATGCGGTGCCAGTATGGTCAATGGCTGTCCCAGAGTCAATTTGGCGGCATCTTTAATGAGGACTGTGATAGCCACAATCATTCTTAGACAGGGGGGCCATCCGGAGGCCAGTGGGTCTAGTTTCTTGGACAAATAGGCAATGGGACGTCTCCATGGCCCAAGTCTCTGAGTTAACACCCCTTTTGCAAAGCCTTGAACAAAAAGTTCAAATGGCTTAGTTATGTCTGGCAAGCCCAAGGCTGGAGAGGAGAGGAGTGCCCTCTTGATATTGTCAAAAGCCTGCTGTTGAGGCTCAGTCCAGTTAAAGGGGGCTCCTTGCTTTGTTAGTGGGTATAAGGGAGCTGCCATCTCTGCGAACCCTGGGATCCATAGTCAACAGAACCCAGCCGTCCCTAGGAATTCCCGCAGCTGGC
This sequence comes from Myodes glareolus, assembly GCF_982192425.1. NCBI lineage: Eukaryota > Metazoa > Chordata > Mammalia > Rodentia > Cricetidae > Myodes > Myodes glareolus. Next base: position 38,527,106 of record NC_142049.1, read on the forward strand.
GATGGTTCTGGGGCATGGGGATATGGGATATAGTCTCTTTCTGAGCGGCAGTCAGCCATCACTGACCATCCTGTAGCTTGTATCCCAAATAGGTCAACTCTGTCTGGCAAATTTGAGCCTTTTTAGCAGAGGCTCTGTATACTAGCTGTCCCAAGGTTTGCAATATGACCACAGTACCTTTTTGACAGTCCTGTTCAGTTGGGGCTGCTAGTAGCAGATCGTCCACATATTGGAGCAGGATTGATGAGGGGTGTTGGATCCGGAAATCTGCCATGTCTCGATGCAGGACCTCATCAAAAAGGGTGGGACTGTTCTTGAATCCTTGAGGGAGCCGTGTCCAAGTCAGTTGTCCTGAACTTCCTAGCTCAGGGTCTTTCCATTCAAAGGCAAACAGAGGCTGGCTCTGGGGGCTCAGTCTTAGGCAGAAAAATGCATCCTTTAAGTCTAAAACAGTAAACCAATGGTGGGTTGGTGGCAGTGTGCTCAACAAATTGTAGGGGTTTGGCACTGTGAGGTGAATATCTTCCACCCATTTGTTTACTTCTCTAAGGTCCTGCACAGGACGATAGTTCCCGGTGCCTGGCTTCTTTACTGGTAAGAGGGGGGTATTCCAAGGGGACCTGCAAAGTGTCAGGATCCCCTGGTCTAAAAGTCTTTTTATATGGGGCCTTATGCCTTGATAAGCTTCATTGGACATAGGGTACTGTTTGATGAAAATTGGAGTAGCCGTGGCTTTGAGGTCTATAACCAGGGGAGACTGCTGTAGGGCTAGCCCCATGCCTCCAGTTTCAGCCCAGGCCAGTGGATAACGCTCCAGCCATGAGTCCAAATTATTTTGATTTTCTTTTGGCTGCTCATATAGCCGGTATTCATCTTCCATTTTAAGAGTCAGTATGTGGAGAGGGGTTCCATTTGGTCCCGATACGTTGGCCCCTGTCCCCTCAAAGTGAATTTGAGCTTTTAGTTTGGTCAATAAGTCCCATCCTAATAATGGGTAGGGACAGGCCGGGACATGCAAGAAGGAATGAGATATCTTACTGGTCGCCAGGTGTACCTTCCATTCAGTGGTTCAATGGTATTGCTTTCCTCCTGTGGCCCCTTGCACCCAGGCGGTTCAGTTGCTGAGAGGGCCTGGGGACCTAGTAAGGACTGAATGCTGTGCTCCAGTGTCTACTAGGAAGGTGACCGGTTGCCCCCCTATTTGAAGAGTTATCCTGGACTCGGGGGGGGGGGCTCCTGGCCTTGACTTCCCTAGTCTTCATCCAGGGCCAAGAGTGAGGTCTTTGGCCCCAGATTCTTCTGTTTTCTGGGTCTCTTTGGGCAGTCCTTGACCCAGTGTCCTTTTTCTTTGCAATAGGCACATTGGTCTCGGTCCACCCTGGGTCTCCTTTGCTCTCCCAGCCTGTCTGACCTGTGACTACTCTGTACGGTGATGGCCAAGAGATGGCTAAGTTCCTTATTTCTCTTGTGGTCCCTAGAGTTCTCCCTTTCTTCAGCCTCCTTCCTAAGTCTGTCTTCCCTCTGTTCTGACTCTCTAGGTAGGCGTTCTTCCTTTTCATCTGGTGTTTCCCTTTTGTTAAATATGCGATCTGCCTCCTTCAGTAAAACCTGAAGTTTGCACTCCCGGAGATTATCTAATCTTTGTAGTTTATTTCTACTGTCATGCTCTGACTGACAAATAAAGGGCATGGAAGCATTCGTAGCCTGCCCTGGATCCTCAGGATCATAAGGAGTATACATGTGATAGACCTCTTTCAGTCTTTCTAGAAAGGCAGTGAGAGATTCATCAGAGCCCTGTGTTACCTGCTTTACCTGAGCCAAATTGGTGGGGCAGCTCCCTGCCCCTCGGAGGCCCGTTATGAGCAACTGACGATAAAGGCATAGGTGTCCCCTACCTACTTCCGTAGAGAAGTCCCAGTCAGGTCTGGTAAGGGGAAAAGCTGCATCCAGCTCATTTGGCAACAGAGTTGGCCTCCCATCCTCTCCCAGGATATTTTTCCAAGCCTCTAGAAAAACATTTTGTCTTTCCTCGGATGTGAGGAGCATCTGCAACAATTGTTGGCAGTTGTCCAAGGTGGGCTGATGAATGATGAGGATAGATTCAATCAAGCTAGTTAAGGCTACAGGATCCTTTGAGAAAGGAGGGTTATGTTGTTTCCAGTTATAAGGATCAGAGGCTGAAAAAGGCCAATATTGTAAGCGGCCATCCCCTCCTTGACATAAGGGGAAAGCTTGAAAGAGAGAGATGTTTTCTGAAGAGACTGGTTCCCTATGCCTCCGCAGATGTGCTGCGACAGGAGAATTGGGAGGCAAGGGAGCCTCTGTCATGGTGGTGTCCGGTTTCTCCTGAGGCTGCGGAGACTGACTTGGGCCAGTCCTCCATCCTGCCGGCTGCGCGGCAGGTTGTGGTGCCTGAGGGGGTGGATGGTAAGGAGGGGGGTTCTCGGATAGGAGATCTGTAAGGGGGGTATCTGAGTCAGGTGGCAAGACAGGTTTGGGGGGATCTTTCTTAATTAGGGTAGGGTAGAGAGCGGAGGAAGGGGGTTCGGGAGAGATGGGGAGCAGGGAGTGGGGGAGCAGTGGAAGAAGTCAAAGATGGTCATTTGGGTGGGACAAAGGGGGCCACCCAGGGAGGAGGATTGCAGGCTAGGCTCTCCCAGGTGATGATGTAGGTAACCTGGTCTGGGCGCCCATGTGGTCCTTTGTCACAGACTCTTTCCTTGATCTGTAAAATACTAGTAATGTTAAAAGTCCCATCCCTTGGCCATCCCACATTAAAGGTGGGCCATTCAGAGGTGCATAATATCTGCCATTTCTTTTTCTTTATTTCAATCGACTGGTTGTAGGCACGGTTGTGGACTTCAGCCCAATGATCTAAAGTCAAACTCAGGGGGGTAGTCATGGACTGACCCATAGTTAATTCAAGGTAGGAAATAATACAGACAAATAACACAGACAAAAGTACCAGACAGCCGGCTAAACAGACGCGCTGCACGTTTTCGGCATAAAACCAAAAGCAAAAATTCAAATGGTGAGTCAGAGACATGAGGTCCCTGTTCCCTCTGCAGAACAATGTATCCTTCAGACACGTATTGAGCCCCGAACAGGCGGGTGCCCGGAATCCCTAGAATGTCTCCCAGGGTGGCAGGTGAGAAGTCCGAGCTCATCACTTCCTTCTCAAGCCGCCCAGAGTATCAAATGACCATGGATCCGAGTCTCCTATACAGACGCAGTGCAATACATCCGAGACAGAACATGACTGCCGACAGACAGGAACGAGGAGTGGCTGGCCAGCTTACCTCCTGGTGGGTTGTTGGGTGGGTTGGGCAGGGGTCTCCCAATCTCGCTGGGGCCTTCAATGAAAGAATGAAAAACCTCCCAGAGGGTGTCTTAACCACGTGGAGAGACCCTCGCCCAAGAACAGAGTCCAAGCCACTGGATGCAAAAGCAAGAGGCAATTTTTTTATTGTTCACACAGGGCCTGTGGGTGCTGCAGTCACATGGAGAACTGAGCACCCTGGGCTGGGTTTTGGGGCAGATTATATAGGGTAGGGGTAGGCAGAAAAAAAAGGAGCGTACAAAAGCAGATGCATGGTTACAGGGGTCTCATTGGTCAATTTTAATGAGGTCATGTCTAAGACAGGTGTCAGCTTTCCGCTGGGTGCCTGACAGTTTGGGGGCTTTTCGACAGTTTTGGGACTTTCCATCCTCCCCCTTAATTTTGTTCACGTGGGTAGCATAACTCCTGGTGTCTAACCGCAGGCATCCTGTTATGCAGACTCGACAATAACATCTGTGCCATTGTTATGAGCCCCAAGACCTTGTTATGAGCCCCCAGTTCTTGGTTCAAGCCTTGCATATAATGGCGTTACAGCAGCTAAACAGCCAGGCAGGGGTCTTTCACTATTACCCCTTAGGAATTCTAACTGTCACTCTCAACAGGATTGTGACACCATTCTGAGTATTATTGAGCTTCATTAGGGTTCTGATTTCGTTGCAACAAAACTGATGTTCATTAGCTTAACTAGGTGAAAGTTTCTCCTTTTTTTCTCAAAATAATCCTTCAAATAAGGTGAATCCATTTAACTAAAATTGCTCCTTTCTATAGAGATGCATTTAAAACTCCTAATTTTATTTCTTTGTTACCAATGTAAGGTTTAGTTAGTTAACATGGCTGGAGGTATTTTTGTTGGTTAAAAAGCATTTTCTGCCCGAATTTATCCACACATCTTTGGACATGGATGCATGTTCCTCAACCTACAGATTATTCATTTATTTCAAAGTCTTCAGCTCCTGCATTACAATTTGCAAAAATTCTGTATTTCTTAAAGATATCTGCTGTTTGTTAGAACTTGACTCCCATATAAATGTGCCAGCATCCTGAAATTAGGCATCTGATTTGAGAGCACATGCCCACTTTCAAATGAAATGTCATATGAAATGTCATATGAACTGTCATATGAAATGTCATACATCATATGAGCTTTTTCACCCTGGGGTTTAGCATAAAGCTTTTCATCATCACTACTTAGGTTTCAGAAGTGATCTGTGTCTTTGTTTTGTAGTGTTTGATATTATGATAATCGAACAGCCACAAAGTTTAAAAAAATAATGGGGGAATACAAAACTAATGTAGTATAGAAAAATATAAGATTTGAAGTATGACCAAAACAAGAAAAGATAAAATAGTCTGATAAATGATGGTTTCATGAGAAAGCAACAGCATTGGAATGCTGATGGTAAACATGTTGATAAATATTCACTAGAGTATTCAACTTTAGCTATAACTGTCATAAAACATCATTTTATACCAAAATTACTCACTCACATTTGCTTAAAGAGCTAAATATTTGTATTGTTTTTTCTCTAATTTTGCCTGATTAATACATACTACTAACCATTATGCTTGGACTCAGAAAAAATTGTATGCAATGGTTAGATTAAATTTAATATCCCAAAGGAAATGATATCTTCTTTGAAGACAGTGTTTTATAAGAAGAAAATTTGTTGGCTGAAACTGTTAGTTTGTATCCAAATGTCCTGACTTAAAATAAACACTCAGATACTATATTATTTGAAATACTGTTTGGCCAATAGCTTAAGAGTAGTGCTAGCTAGCTCTTATATCCTAGACTAACCGATCTACACTAATCTGTTCACCACCATGACGTCGTGGCCTTTGGGAAATTTTGTCAGGCTCCAGCAAAGCTGCTCTGGCAGCAGCTTCATGGCTTCTCCCTGACTCCACCTGATTTATTTATATATCAAAGGCCTTGCTTTACTCTGTTGAGATATTGGTTGAAATCTGCTTCTTTATTAACAAATGGCAATAAAAGATATTCATAGCATATATCACCTCCCAAATCACCTTCTTTTTTCTCTCTAAATAAAAAAGAATGATTTAAATTTACCATAGTAAAATTCCATGTAACAAAACAGTTATTTAGCAAGAATTACAGTTACAATAATAATAATAATAATATCTATTTTGTCTTTTATCATAATTAAGAAAAACTATAATTATAACTATTCATTCTTCAATTCCATCAATGTCTCCAGAAGATATGATAAGTTAACAGGAAGTACACTGTAAGCAAATTCCAAAACTCTAGAGTTAAGAGAGTCATCTCACTGCCTGGACAGTCACCCAAAGTTCTTCTGTAACTTTGCAGGTACCTATCTTCAGCTAAATGACCCATAGTTTTTGGCAAACTTTATATAAAAATTTCTAAGACAGTTTTACCTATGAGGGCAGTTTGTCAGTCACTTTCTTCTATCTCCTGAAGAATGTCTTGTGGACTCTTTAATGAAGCAAGATTCCTGAAGGACTTTCTCACCTTCTTAGGCAGCTTCAGCAGTCATTTTTCTGTTGGTGCTGCATTTCCAATTCATACAGTATATCATCAGTCTATCCATGTAGGAGCATTTTCTTGCCCAAATGGCTAGCAAACTCCATAAGGAGACTGCTAGATGCCCATCTTCATCTTGAAGTATTAGGTGCTGTCAGGGCCAGTAGTATATAAATCCCATTGTCATAAAAAGTCCCAAGTTGTGAAAATATTTTAAATGTTGTATTCTGTTAGTCTTTGATAGGCTTGAATAATAGCTATCCATTTGAAATATATCTCTGTACCTCTAGAAAAGCTAAATAACATGACTATAATCTTGACAATTATAGATGACATATTAACATATGTTTCTAAATTATACACTATATTTTGAACTAACTCCACTTAAAATGCCTTAATCAAGAGCAGAAACATATATATTATTTATAACAAAATTGATCTTAAATTTGTATAAATAGTCAAAATCTATACTAATGCAAATTTCTATAGTATATCACCCTTTAAATGCAAACAAAATTTATGAAAAATATTTTTGGATTTGACCATAGTTCTTTCTTAATTGCTTCCTTCTGTTTATTGGTCAAAGTAATTTGGCAGGGCTATTGAGACCTTTAAGGCCTTCTTGTTCCATTGAATCACATTAGTCTTGAGAAATCCACTGGTTCCTCTCCTCTCTGGAAAGGAAGTAGAACCTTTTTTGCAAATCAACATATCCTTAACTAGAACCAAATTTTGAAGTCAAGATACCTTTAAAGCTCAAATGTTGGTTGAAATTAGCACCACATGAAATGTCTCTCTGTCCTTAACTCATTCAAAATGAAAAATAAAAAAAATACATTATTATACATAATCCAGTCTCTGTGTATTTTCCATCATTACGTGACATATTCTTCTTTACTCATTTAATCTACTACTATCTATACTCTGTCAATTTAAAGACTTTGTTTTTCTTATTTTCAACCAGATGTTTCTGTTTATAGCTTAACTGTTTTCTGAGCAGAAGTATTTTTATATGCTATGTAGTTATGGCTAGGACTAACTCTGCCATCTTGCCTGTCAGCTCCACTCAGTCATTCCATCATGGTGAAGACATGTTTACTGCCTCTGAGAGCATTTCTCTCAGATCCAGATCCAGGCTTGTGTCTCATCAGGTCTGTGTTGCCATTAAGTAAGTTATAGCACTCTGCTCACAAAACCCAGTTAAATGCTCTGTATCCAGACCACCAAAAAGAATCATAGATAATCCTGCAACTAGCATGAACCAGGGAGCGTTCTTAACAAAGTCTTGAAGTTTTTTGATGCTACCACTGAGTCAGAAAGCATACTGCAAAAGAAAATCATGCCTCTCCTTGCTACTAGCAGACAGAGACTACGCAAGAAAATGCTACTATCAAAAACCATGCTTAAATCTTTCCTTTTTCCTAGCATTCCCCTTTAAGCATTCTCAGGTTTTATGTGGATATAGTTGACCATGCTACTAGTTAATTCCATGACCACCCTGACTAGAAATAATAACTAAAAAAACTAAACTATTTGTACTACTCTTTGGCCTGTTGCTTACCATATGTGTGGTGTAGCTAGCTCTTTTATCCTAAACTAACCAATATTTACAAATCTGTTCCTTACTCTAAATTACTACCAAAGATTTGGGAGGTGCCAGTTGAGGCATCTGCCACTAGCAGTAGCTACATAGCTTCTCCCAGAATCTGTCTACTCTCTCTATTTATTTCTTTCAGCCTGGCTTTACTCTGTAAAGGCTTTGGTTGAAGTCATTTTCTTAATTAGCCAATGGCAATAAAACCAACTCACAGCAAACATCACCTCTTACATCAGGAGATCATATTAAAAAGAAAACAATAATTTTAGAAAATAAGAACTCTAACAAAAAATTAAACGAATGCAATTAAAAATCAATAATAGTGTAAGCACAATGATATAAGAAATTGCACTGCTGACACAGATGACAATCCCTCTCTAATTCCAACACATGGCATAAAAGACTTGAACAAAAATTTCATGTGAAAACAGAAAAGATATGCTTTTACTGTACAATAATTTTGATAGTTTTAAGCTTAAAAATGACAAATTAAAATAATTAAATATAATCACCCCATTCTTTATCCAGTTTGTCATAGTGTGTATACATTTGCACTTGCACAAAATGTAAAATAAGTTTACTAATTATTGTATTTATTTTGATATTTTCTAATGCAGATATTTTATTGAAAGTAGCAGGAAGAATTGTGAAGTAATATATATCACTGTTTTTACACATGAAATTCTAAACTATATAAAGAAATTATACCCATTAATAAATAAAATAGATACATATGAGGACAGCCATATACATATATATATACATATATATATATATACACATATATATCATACACAAAATTATATAAATATATCAATGGAACTGAAAAAATAATAGTACAGTTGGTGAGATATTATGAAAAGTGAACCCATGCGCTATGAAATAATAAAAGAATATTTTGACAAAGGTAGCAATACATTGTTATCAGATGTGTTTCACTGGTAAAGGCATTCCTATAATTCCACACTTAAGCTAAAATAATATTTCCAAATCATATTTGCATCTCCTAATATGAGGCAAAGCATCAATTTTTGATGTTCCTGCTATTTATGTCCTCATAATATTGTCCTCTATTGCTATTAGAAGCCTCACAGGTACTGAATACATGAGATATGACTGAAGTTGAACCTGAATAATATGGCTTAAATTATCAGAGAAAAATTCTCACTCTAATGTGCAATATGGCACAAATGTGTGGATCATAAAAAATCTTCAGATATTTTTTATCAAAGTGTATAACATGATGGGCTGTCTTGTTGAGGATTTCTGTCCTGCCATGGCTTGTTGGGGTTTTCAGTCCTGCCCTGTTCCCACAGCTGTTTAACCCCAAAGAAAATCACACAGAGGTCTCTATAAGTTATTAGCTGATTGGACCATTAGCTCATGCTTCTTATTAGCTCTTATGATTTATATTAACCCATTATTCTGATCTATTTAAGGGCTCAGAACATTTTTCAGCTGGCAGGTCACATCCTGCTTCCTTGGTGATCTTTGGAGGACTGGGAGGAATAAGCTTCCTCCTTCCCAGAATTCTCCTGTTCCCATTGCATCATTTTTACTTCCTGTCTGTTTTTCCTGGTTGTACTTCCTGTCTGGCCAATCAGCGTTTATTTACAATATGATCGACAGAATACAGACAATTCTCCCACACAAAAAGTGGCTCAAAACTCATGGGGAAATAAAGAAACTATGAGAATTATGATAAGAACATGGTTTGGAAAGAATAACCCACATGTCTTTATTGGATCAGAAACTGAGAATACAATGATTAGAAAACTATACAGAAAAATTTTTCTGTCTGTTAAAATCATATAGAAATAATCTGATTTCTATTCATGTATTTTCACACTTACATATCTGTGCATCAGTGGAAACTGTCCAGAAATGTTACTTCTGAAACAGATAAGAAATAGCTCAGTGATGTGAAGAGAAGGTCACCCATGGTAAAACATCCTAGATTACTTTATGATGGATACTTTCCATGAACTTCCTAGCTGTCTTTACCTCCTGGCACAATAGCAACCACACAAATAATGTTTTTCTTTCAAGATTTTTTTCTGCAATGAATAAGAATCCATTCAAATCTTGTCACCATTGTTTTCTAGTAACGCAATTTCCCCACTTCCTTTTCTTGTCTTTCTCATATCTCTTCAACATAACATGTCCACATTATAGACAGTTTTTGCATTACAATTAGTCAAATAGTTCTTCCCCAAAATTCTCAAGAAATTGTAGGAAAACTATGAATTTTCAATGCCAGTATCAAGATATAAAAAGTGTCTGAGCCTTTCTTAAACATCTGCTTATTGTATTCTATGATTCCAAGTGACCTAGGTAATGTATATATTTCTTCTAATACCACGTTCCCTCACACATCCAGAGTCCATATTTGTGACATCCAAAAGAACCATCTCTGGTGACACTGACACATGCCTTATGTCTGCTATGTAATATGTCAACATTGACTGCTACTTAGTGCTATTCAATCGAGTTGTGGTTATAGGGATTTGCAGTTGAGAAATGGAATAAAACCAGAGCATGACTAGTAAGGCCCTGCTATGTTGCAAGTGTTATTAGCTCTCCTTGCCTCAGACAGCAGGAGTGTGCTTTCAAATTGTTCCCGGAATATGAACCAATGAGGAGAAAAATCTCAATTTCACCAATAGGTACTAATCCTGTGGTAACCTTGGAGTGTTTCAATTCTGAGACAGTGGTGCCTCAAGAATAAAGAGGAGAGGTTTGAGAAGCAGGGATGTACGTGATGCACAGATCATATCAGGTGACTCAGAAGTGCAATACTGGGAATATACCAGTAACTCACTTTCCTAATTCTATGGGCTTTGTCTCATTTAGTTGTCAAGAGTAGTGTGCTGTGTCTGGAGCAATGTACATTCAGTTTTTGGTTACAAACATTTGTAGCTGAGAGCTGGCATATAGCTAGAGCATGACTTGGAATACCTGTTATGCTGACAATATGATTAGCTCTCCTTGCCTCTGACTGAAGGAGTGTGTGCTGTCATAATTTCCCCAGAACAATGAGGAGAGTGATCTCAATTGCACCAACAGGAACAAAGCCTGTGGTTACCTTGGAGATCTGTGTCAGAGTTGCTGACTCATTTCTCCCTTCCATCTCAATGTTTGCTCCAAGAGAATAAATGAAAGAGAAAGTGGATGACAAAAAAATGAAGTTTACCTCAGATCACAATGCAATTATCAAAAGAGGAAAGCATTGCAAGGTAACTAGGATGTGATCATATATCCCACTTCTTGAGTCTGTATCCTTCCTATCTACTTGAAATACTTCATTTCTGCCAGGGGCTGACTGATTATTATTCTTCGCTGCCTAATTGCAGCTACTGGTATCACATTCAGAAATGCCATGTTGTATTCCTTAAGCACAGTGATTATGGAATCTGCCATTTGAAATTTTTAGAATCCGAGATTCCAGAAGCTATTCCCCAATATAGCAATTATCTTAGTGGGTCCTCCAAAGGTGCATATGATCAGTATATTCCTGGTTTCTGTCAGGTATTGACTCCTTAAGTAAAATTTGAATACAGAAAATGTGAATCAAAAACAAAACAAGAAATCACAGATATTAAGGTTGAAGCAGTGACTTCAGAGACTTGTGCACACTTCCGACACGGCAAGCAGGAACAGGTGACTCTTAGCAGAAGCAGGGAGAATCTGAGAAATTGCTTAATTTTTCAAGGTTTCTTATGCTTCTGTCTCATGCAGGCCTCTGGAGCTGATAATCTTCTATGGGTTTGTTTATAGCCAGTATCCTGTTCCACACAATTCTGCAAGCCCCTACTCCCCGACACGGATGTGCGCCTCCCGTATTGAACCGCGACCTTGGGACAATGTCCTAGGAGTTAAAAACAGACACACACACACACACACACACACACACACACACACACACACACAGAGACCTGGATCAATTGCCCAAAAGGTAAATGTCAAGTTTATTCAGTGAAATACTTGGGGTCAAAGGATGAGAAGCCCCTTCCAGTTGGGAGTGAGATCAAGGTGTTGGGCACCTGGCGCCGAGTAACAGGAGGAACTGGGCAGGGGGGCTCGAGCTAGCTGCAGTGACAGATGTGGCAGGCAGCACTGCTAAAACTCTTCTTTGCAGGTTGAATTACCACGCCAATAGAGGATAAAGCTCTCTAAGCTAATTCCCCTAGCCGGTGAGACTGGTTAGGTAAGCAGTCCTGCATAGCGCCTTGAGGAGCCATGAAAGACCTGGGGTTCAACAGGTCTCCCTTATTAAATATAAAATATGATGACCAGGCCTGTCTTAGGCATGATGGAAGCCCTTGGTAAATCTAACTAGATTAACAATAATGCCAATTAGCGAATCTTGCATACCAGCGTCTAGGAAGACAGCAAAAAGCCTATTCTGTGACCAACAGAGGTCAAAAACCCCTACCCAGTCCGTAAAAATAAAGTGCAGTACTCAATTGTAAATTTAGCTCAATTTGAATGGCCATGGCATTTCAGCCTGCCTCGGTAAGGTTCCCGCAGTGCACAGCAGGAGTTGCTGACAGGATAAGGGAGCAAAGTCGCATCTAGCAGGCATGGCAAAGACTGACAGATCAAGGCAGAAAAGGGCAGAAAGCTGGGGAAAAGGTAAAATCAGGCGCTGGATCGTTTCTCAGGAATTCGCCATCTCCGCTGTGTCTGTGGGGCCTCCTGATCTTGTCTTGTCCTCAGGTTTCTGGATGAAGGAATCCATGGTTCCCTCAGGTCTCTGGAACCCAAATGGGGTGATCTGCGTCCTGTAGAAACACACTTACTGCTCCCTACCCCAATTAATACATGAACTGGACCATACTATATTAGTACATGACTTGGACCATGCCAGAAGTCACCAGCTAGATGAGGCAAATCCTGCAGGCCTGCGCCACCATAACAGGCTCCCCTTAACGGTCTCTGGGAGTGTTGTATTTTAGCTGTTTTACAAACTTAACTATAACCAGGCTGGCCTTGGACACACAGAGATCTGTAGGTCTCTGTCTCCAAAGAGCTGGGATGGAAAGCATGTGCCACCATCAACCCCCGTGGGGCTGCTGTTACAGCGGCCGCCGGGACCATGTGCGCACTCTGCTCTCTCCCTGCGGGCCTGGCTCCGCTGCTCTGTGTGGCTCTGTGGCTTGGCCTGGCCTGCCACAATGAAAAAAATTCCCAGAGCTAGCTCTGCCTGGAACCTCCCTAGGGGCAGAAGCGGTTGCCTGTCCCACCACAGGGGGAGTATCCACGTCTCTGCATAGGGAGATAAAATCATCTAGGCTCCTGTTTCTATGTGAGCGCAGAATCCCTCGGCAGAATCTGTTAGCGTTTTCAAAAGCTAACAGTTTTATTACTGGCATTGATGAATTTATATCCCCAAGAGCACGATTGCCCACCTCTAAAAGGTGGTCAATGAACTCAGAATAAGGCTCTGTAGGTCCTTTTACAATTTTTGAAAGCTACTTTCCTGTTCTAGCATAGGGCAGAGTTTTCCAGGCCTTGATCGCTGTGACAGCAATTTGAGCATAAGCCGCAGGATCATAGTTTTTTTTGTGCTTCAGGGTCAGAATATTGACCCTCACCAAGTAGTATGTCAAGGTTATGCTGGGGGAAAACCTGTGGTGGCATCATGCCACTCGGTCTCCTTGCAATTTTTTTGCATGTCACCCCTCCACAGCAAATATTCCCCCTGGAAAGACAGGCCTTGCAAACTTGTGTCCAATGGCTGTGTGTAAGGTTAAGTTTAGCGAAGGACTCCAACAATGCCACAGTAAAAGACACGTGAGCTCCACAGGCAACAACTGCCTCTTTCAGTTGCTTGACATCCTGTAAGGCCAAAGAGTCAAGCTGTCTTGCTTGTACTTGCTGACCGGTAGTTTCCTCAGCAGGATATATCAGCCTTTCTCTACCCAGATTATTAGGTCCGTCTAACATCTCTCGAGTTTCCGCCTCTAGGTCCAGAGGGGCGAGAGCCATAGCACAATGGTTTGGGGTGACAATTTTTTTTTTTTTTGTGGTGGAGGTCTTATAGGGAGATCTCTGTTAGCAGCCCTGCCTTCCTCTTTTTCTAGCTGTTTGGTTAGAAGTGCGATTTCGTCTTCTAATATTTTTTCTTCCTCTTCTAAATTCTCAATGCTTTTGATTTCTTGCTCCTCAAAATTCCTGATAGAGCTCACAGATTCTACTTTCTGAATCTCTTCAAGGGTTTGTTCAAAACCTGTAACTTTTCCTTCACTATTACATCCTCACTGAGGAGGGTATCTCTGATAAGATGCCATAGTGAATAGATCGCTAGGGGGAAGGCCTTAGCTCCCCGTTCTCTCTGAGAAGTATGAAGGTCAGCCCTGATTTGTTCCCAGTCTGTGATATTAAAACCTCCTGTTAGTGAGAACCAAGGACTGAGCTCTGAAATTGTCTTTATGATCTCCTGCACTGTGTCTATTCTCATCTTGGCGCCTAGCTTCCCTATGAGGTCCAACATCTGGTCTGCTAACCGGTCTTCTAACGCCGGAACAGACAAATCAGCACCCATTTTTCCGAATCTAAGCCAATTGACCCTCCTTGCACACTTACACAATTATGATGCTGGCCAGCATCCCTGAGGGTGACTCCCATGGGGTTTTACCTCCCCAAAGTTCTCACGGGTGGGTCGCAGATGAGCAGAATGCAGGTGTTTTTTCTCCCATCCCAGTGGTGGCCCCCAGATGTTCCATCCAATTCTGCAAGCCACTACTTCCCGACACGGGTGTGCGCCTCCCCTATGGAACTGCAACCTTGGAACAATGTCCTAGGAGTTCTAAACAGACACACACACACACACACACACACAGAGAGAGAGAGACGTGGATCATTTGTCCAAAAGGTTAATGTCAACTTTATTCAGAGAAATTCCAGGTTTAAATATTTGGGGGCCAAAGTAAGTGAATCCCCTTCCAGCCAGAAGTGAGATCAAGGTGTTGGGCGCCTGGTGCTGAGTAACAGGAGGAACCGGGCAGGGGGGCCCGAGCTAGCTGCAGTGACAGACGTGGCAGGCACTGCTGTGAGAACCTTTCTTTGCGGGTTGAATTACCATGCCAATAGAGGATAAAGCTCTCTATGTTAATTCCCCTAGCAGGTTGGGCAAGCAGAGGAGATGACAGGAAGCTTAGACTGGTTAGTCATGCATAGCGCTTCGAGGAGCCAGGAAAGGCCTGGGATCCAACAATATCCTGACTAAATTCCAGCTAAAAGCTGGTCTTTAGCTAGAAGTCTGGCTGGTAAAATCTTTCAGGGATGACCTATTTATTCCATCTTGGAACCAATAAGGAGAGAGATCTCAAAACAAGAAACAGAAAGCACAGGACTGCATTTAACAAGGTGATCTCATCCAGAGATGATGATTCATCTGTGTCTCCCTCCTCCCTATGTGTTGTAAAAAGAAGCAAAGCCATTTAAAGGGGAATACCAGATAAAATGTAATTTGCCTTGTGTTTTGCCTTCAAATTATTACTGGCTAATTATTACTGGTTGTCACAGCAACCTTATAAATGCTTTTGCCTAGATGCTAGCTGTATACATGAAAACCACCATTCCTTTCTGTATTGTTTTTGATTGTGACTTTGCATTGTCAAGTGCATCTGATTTCGAATTGTTTGTAATCTGTTTTCGTCTGTTTCTATGTGCATTTTTTAGGTAGTCGAATTTTAATTAATTATGTTATACATAATACATATATATTATACGTAAATATAATATAAGATTACAAATTTTCTTATTATATGTAATTAATACACATAAAATATTCTTTTAATATAAATGTGTATTTATTTTAAAAATCTACTAGAATCCAATTACTAAAATTCCTCTTGAATATTATAATCAATATTAAATCTGAAGTATACTTTTCTATCTTTGGTATATATAGAATGTATTTAAGAAAGGTTCATGTCCATCAATAAGAAACAATTTATTGGTACATGAGTGCCCTATATGGCAAGATATGCTGATAATAATTCTAAATTTTTTTCTCAATTAGCTCAATATAAATAGCTGCTCTAATAAAGTTTGGCTTCATTGTCCTTCTTTTATGCATACTGCGTTTTTGAGCACTGGAAATACTACAAGAATTATGTGGTCGGTTCCAGTTGTTGGAAATTCATTATGGCAAAAGTGCTTACATATTATTCAATTAGTGGTTTGATGCAAATATTTATTAAAACTTGTAGATTTGAGATAGGTTTTCTCCTGTAAATGAAAGGTGCCATTCTAGCCTAGCTGGCCATGAATACTCAGAAAACTTCCTGTTACCACACTTCTCTAATGTCCTGGAATTGTACAATATCAGCATGCTTTACAAACAAGTATTCTAAAAATGACTTCCAGGTTTGCAAATTTTCAAATGAGCATATTCCTGACTGAAACTGCAACCTGACTGTCTGAGTTTTCAATGTAACCAGAAAGGAAAAAAAAAATTAAGATAATGAGTATAGATCACAGACCACACAGTTAACCACTCTAAAGACCACTGTATTCTACTTACTCACCAAATATGATATGGTCCTCTGTAAACACCAATGTTAAATTTTCTTTTCCTAATAGTAGATAATAATGTCAAGAAGCTGGGAAAAGTCTGAGTTTTTCTTCTGTAATCCTTAAGCATATGATGTAATAAGAGCAGCATGGAAGAAAATCTATGCCCATTGACCAAAAAAATGAGGAAAATATTTGGACACATTTTCACAATGGAGACATACTCAGAGGTTAAAAAAAAGACATCTTGAAATTTGCAGGGAAATGAGAATCTAGAAAAATTTATCCTACATGAGGTAACTCAGACCAGAATGATGAGGATGGTTTGAACCTAATCATAGGTGAAGAACAACAATAAGGCAAAGAATAGGGAACATATAAATCAGGACCAGAGAGAAGCTAAGTATTAAGGGGAATATTAAGTGAAAACATTGATAAAGATGGGAAGGGGAAAAATACAAATATAATGACTAAAATGGGAAAATAGAGGTGTGGTGTAAGGGAATGCAGAAACTAAGGGCAAAGAGAGAAAAGGAGAAGTAAAAGCTTGAAGGAACAGGATTGTCGAGATAGGGAACGGAAAGAGACAGAGAGCGAGGAAAAAGTTTTAGTCATGACAGAAATATTACAGGAATAGCTAGAAGATGGAATTGGAGGAATTTTCCAGGAATTCACAAGGATGACACCAACTAAGACCCTATGCATTAGTCGAGGGAGTACTTGAACAGTTTTGCCTTGTTGTCATCATAGCACCTACATCCAGCAAATGATGGAAGCAGATACAGAGATCCACAGACAATCACAGGACTGTGCTTCCAAAGTCCAGTTGAAGAGTGGGTGCATGAGATTCCATGAAAGGAGATTAAGGTCGTGATTGTAATACCCACTAATTCGTTTACAAGGTGTAATGTAAACGTATCAACTCTGACCTGACAGTAAGGGAACCTGCATAGTACCAAACTAAGTGCTCTGAATGTTGGGGAGACATGTATGGCTGGAGCAGACTGTAGGGCCTGGGCAGGGGAACCTGGATTTACATATTTTGTGTTATGATTTTAGGGAACACATTCTTTGGAAATTTTTCTAGCAAAGTCTAGATATAGTGGGAACAAAATAAAAATAAAATTAAAATGGAACTATGAAATGCTCATATGAAATAAAATAAACATCTAATGAAATTGCCTGTGTTACTGATGTGTCTTTTTAAGGTACTGGGTAAACAATATATTTCAAGCAATAAAAATACATAGAAAAGCAAAATAGAGTCATTACATATAACTCATTGTTATTTAAGTGTGATTTTCTTTTGAATAGTTAAAAGTCATAAACAGAAAACAATATATACTGGAAAATTTCCCTTTACTGGATTTTCTTAATATTTTTGGAAACAATTAAAATCACAGTGTTTTTACTCTTTAAAATTGTGTTATATGCTTACTTCATGTTACAGAATGGGAGGGGCAGCCTGACTAAGAAAATGGGACTGTTAATCAATCCCACACTTTAAGGCTCTTGTATGTCACAGACCAGCTTGTGGTAAGATATTCAGCATCTGCTCAGCAGGTTCCACTTCCATGATCATGTGGTTGTTCTTCAGTTTCTAGACATGAACATTCAGGATGGAATCACTGCTGAGTAAGTGAAATATGTAAGGAATAATATATATTTCAGATTAAATACACAAATAAAATACTATATGCCAACATTGTTATGAGTAAATTTAATCACAAAATTTCTCAAGCAGATAGCAAGGATGGCAGTTTATGTCTCCATCAGCATATAAATAAAATTTATTAAAAAGGGAGTGTGTATTAACTATTCAAGAACAGGTTATGTAATATTATTTTACTTTTTTAGGATTATATGCCATTTTGACTGATTGAAGAAAGATCCGGACTGGATTATGTCTAGGCAAGACAAATTTAGCCTCAAGAACCAGACAAAGAAGTACTTGGGGAAATCGGAGGAGCCTTAGTATCATGAAAAGGCCTGTGAATGTGATGAACTTTTTATACTTAGAAAAGGCACCAATCCACATGGCAGAGCACATATAAGAAATATAATTAATATAAAATATACAAGTTAGATGGCGACAAGCCTGCCCTATTTGCTGAGTTTTTAGAAGAAATAATAATTTTCTCTGCAGTTATTCAGAAACTCTTTATTGGGACACAAAATTCTGCCTAATGATATTCTGTGGTAGGGACAAAATTACTGTATCACAAATAAAAATATCTTTAAAATTCTAAGCAATCAAAAAACTGAATCAAACATGGCTTCTAAATAAGTAACTTTTCTCAGCTAAGATCAATGGTAGTGGCAAACAGTGGAATGGTTCTTTAAGAGATGGCTTCTGGGCTAGGAAATGGGGACTACTAAGAGCATAACTCTATTTAGTGATCCTCCATCTCAATACTTAATAAGGTATATTAACTGAGGGCTGTATGTAACTCAGTGTACGAATAGACCCAATCATGCCCCAGAGGTACAATGTTAATCATGGCTCCCTAATACCTAAGCCATGAAGCTAGTCTCTGATAAAACTGAGGGCAAGGACCCAGTCCCAAAAGCCATGCAACAACATATGAGGTACTCTGGGCATTGTAAATTGCAACCAATCTTAGCTTAAGCTTTGTTTCATCTGATCAAGGAACAATACAATGTTCAAGAATGGAAGATAAGGACAAGAGAGACTCTAGACGGGCTGTTGTGTTTGTTAGTGTGCATGTGTAGGTACACAGGTTCCCCATTTTTCCCGAGGTGCTATGCAGGGCTGTTCTGCTTCCTGGTTCCACTGCAGCAGCTTGAGGGTGTAGCATAGAACTGCCCTCTCCTGTTATGTTAATATCACCTACGTCCCAAGGGTGTAGCTCAGAGAGAACTCTTCTGTCATGGTAATTCCACCTGCAAGCAAGGTTCTCGCTGCAGGCAAGGTTCCTGGGTCAGCTTTTCTCTGAGCCTGAGCACGCCCACCTGGCTTCCTCTTTTCTCGGTTCAGCTGCTCTCTGACCTTGGGTGCGGCCCCCTGACTTTTCTCTTTCCTTGATCCTGATGGGGGGCTGGTGTCTTTTTGCCCCACAGTATATATACCCGACTTATGCTTAATAAAGCTGCCATTTGCCACTTGCTCTTTGGCAGATGAGCCGGTCTCTTTGTGTGTGTGTCGTCTGTTCAAACCCCTAGGACATGCGTCCGTTCTCGTGGGCTCGAGTCAGGAAAGCGCGCGCCTGTTTCGAGGTTCGGGTGTCCACAGAAAGGTGCGGAAGCTTACATGCATGTACCAGTTTTTCTGCACATCTTTATTAGTTTTTCATATGTAATTATGAATTTAAATGAGATACTATTGATGAATCACTGATGAGGTGGAATTTATATAATTGCTTTCTTTTTATTCATTTTTATTCATTTTAAATTTTACACTTCTCACACTGACTCCTCTACCCTATGCTTGCCCCCCCAAGCATATTCTCATCAATTGCGGCCAAAGGTAAGTCCATCTATTAGGAGGAAACATAGCTTGGCACATTAAGCTGAGGCAGTTCCTAAACACTCCCATATGAAGACGAGTTAGACATCCCAACTTATGGAATTGTCTACAAAAATTTGATCTTGAACCAGAAACAAATTCTGCTCCCCCTCCAAGGCCCCTTAAATATACCAAGCTGCACATCTGTCTCCCACATACAGATCACCTAAATCAGTGGAATGCAGGTTTCACAACTATTGGTGGAGAGTTCATAATTTCCCTTGAACATGGTTTAGTTCTCTGTAAGTTACCCTCTCAGCATATTAAACCTCCCTTGCTTCTAGAATTCTTGCTCATTTGGCATTTTGTCATTTCCTCATACCATTGAAATTGCTTCCCCTACCCAAGCCTCAGTACTATATTCTAATGTCTCAAAATTTATTGTATGTAAGATCAGTTCACCTATTGGTGCTGATCTGATCTTCAAAGGCCCAAGAATCTTTGTGCATTGTAAATTGGAATTTTCAAAGGCCAGAGATTCTAAAAGTATATGTCTTTCTTCAGGGTCTGTTACTTCTACTTGTACAACCTTAGTTTTTGTAAAAGGTCAATATAGGATTCTTTCTTGACCTGCTTAACCCTGGTATAATATTCAATTCTCTTACTTGATTCCTGAATCCTCTACCAAACAAATGCTAAGTAAGTGTGAGCCATAAGCTTAATGGAAACTTGCTTAATTTCCTTTAGATGACTCATACCTACAAGTTGTCATTTATATTATTTGACTCCCGTAGGATATTTTGCACCAGATGATTTCTCAAAGGAGATAACTAGATAATCTTTTAAAAATCTGGTTTAGTCATCCCTGACTTTGACCCATACTGGTGATGGTAGACCCTTTTCTTGTACTTCATCTCCCTGACCATCAGTTCCAATAATTTCCTCAATTGTTTCATATATTTTTACCACAGACGTTTTTATAAAGTCCAAATCTCTGTTCTTTGTGATGTTCTAGTCCCCTCATTGATCAGTTTACCTACTGTTCTTTATTCAGTGCACATCATCCAGAGGTATGAAATGAGTCCAGTGAGGATAATTTCTCATTCTTGGGTATTATTTGGAAAGAGTGCATATTAATTACCTCCCTAGAGACATGGTTTATCTGATATTCTAATATAATTTTCAACAGATTAACTTGTTAAATTCAACAGTATAAATTATCTCAGATAATTTCTCAGGACCTTAAACATACATTGGATTTTGTCTCTTCAATTAATGTTATCCCTATTAATAGTATTGATATATTTGGCTAGCTGTTCTTTAGTAGTCTGTAAAGACTGTATTATTTCTAAAAGTGACTCATCCTTGGCTCTGTTATCAAAACGTTTTCTTAGAGATATAATTTTAAAAATATAGCTAGTTCCCACAACCAAATAAAAGGATGTATATGAAAAATGACATAAGCCATGAAGAATACCATCCATAGTATAAGCAAATAACTTATTACATTCCTAAATAGTAATATTATCAGTAGTGGAATAACTTTCAGATTTTACAATTTATTTCCCTGACCTAGGCAATTACAGTGAAAATGAGTAGGAGTAATAATATTTGTGGTCAGCAATTGTATGTGGTTTCAGACACCTGGTAGAAAGACTGAGCAGCCAAGGCTCTGGAACCTCCTTCAGAACTCATTCCAAGCTGTTGATTGATTTCCCCATTTAAATGTGTACTGTGGCAGAAACAACGAAATTGTGAGTGAATGACAGGAAAATGTTATTTAATTTAGGCACTTATTTTAGTAATCAAAAGAGAGAACCATCCAGTGGTAACTAGGGGGAAATTCCATATCCAGATACTTAACCATCTGTCCTGGCTATTTACATGAAAGTTTCTCTGTTTTCTGATGGCTTATTATCATTCTTTCTTTTTAGTTGTGCTTTGCTGGTATGACATTCAGAAATTCTATGACAGATTCCATAAATGAACTGACTAGCAAATATGACACTTTAAATTTTAAAGGAGACCTGGGTGGCTATGTGAGACTTACTTCCTATAGTAGCCATTATCTCAGGAGGACCTCTGATTGTGGAGTTTATCAGAACAAATCTGGATTCTGTCAGGTGATGATAACGAAAGTTAATCTTTCTTGCAGTTATTACAGAGCAAAGATTGAGTCAGAAATCTCAAATATAAAATCTGAAGCAGTTGCTTTTGAGACATAAATAGATTTTTCTGTCTTGTAAACAGGAGCAGGAGACTCTTAGCAGAAGAATGGAAATTTTTAGAAATTTCTTGCATTTCCTACGTTTCTAATGCCTCTATATCCTGCTGGTCTCTGAGATACGATACCTTGTCTAGAGATGTTTATAGTCAAGCTTTGACTAAATCCAGCTAAATACTGGATTTTTGGATGTAGCCTGAATGGCAAAATGCTCAGTACAGACAATTTGTTTGATCTGTGGTCTCCTACTGGAGGAGCATGTGCATTCAAGCACAGACACATTAGGAACCAATAAGGAGAGAGATCTCAAACTGAGGATTACAAAAGACAGGTCTGAAGTTTACATAGAGATTTCCACCAGAGCTGCTGAATGATCTGTGTCTCTCTTCTTCCTGTGTGCTGTCTGAGTGAGTTTAAGGTTGTTTTTGCTAGATTAGAGCTGTGTAAATGAAAGCTTTCATTCCTGTCTCAACATTTCTGATGATAAGACTGGGCAGTCACATAGATCTGACTGATGGCTGTTTTTGATCTGTTTTTGCCTTTTTTTTACTTTTTATGTAGCTGAATTATAATTTAAAAACACTCTATGTATAATATATAACATATCTTATGTATATTAGTATATTTTTCATGAAGTTGAACATAATATATAATATATTTATATTAACAATATTATAACTCAAAAAATGAGATGGAAGAAGGAATTATTGATTTTGAGTCCTTTTCTAAATAGACCCAACTGGAATACACTATTTCACAGTGTGCTAAAGATAAATAAAATAAGATCAAATGCTTTCATTAAAAATTTTTATTATATTTATGCTATCATCAATTATGTTTGTTTGTTTATAAGGTCTTAAATACAATTTCACAGGTACACTAATTTTATCTTTTTGTTTCTCTTTCTCTGATGCAATTTCTACTCATTCAATATATTCTTTATATAAGTATACAAATAGCTTGGTTAAAAAACATCCATCACATCCCTGATTTTAAAACTACAGCCCAGTTTCCAAAATCACTATTAAATCTGAAGATTGTATTATTTTCTTTGTTTAACAACAACTGAGTTCATTTAAACCGCATGTATGTCATTCAGTATGAATCTACCTTTTGGAACGTTAGTAACCAATTTTGGCAAATATCCTTGAGAAAATATCTAAAGTTTCATCTCACTAATCTCAATCTAATAAGGATCAGGCATCATTAGTCTTGCCTTTAGGCATACTGGGATCTGAGTTTTGAATATACCACAAGAATAAGTATTTTGTTTTATTACTTAGAATTCATGAATTCACATGTGCTTATATGAATCTTTTACAGCTTGTCTAATGGTCATAGAGTTCAGAACTACAATGGCTTTTTTAAGGGTATAAGCTAGGATGATTTGACCTAAGGTGTTGTTACAGGACATTGTGAGAATAAAAAAAGGGTATTTTGACCTAGGGTGTGGTTGCTCCCTATTTGGTGATTTTGAGAAAAAATTACTTAGTTTGTTCATTGTAGTATGACAAGGAAGTCTTGCCTCCCAATCCATTTTTCGACTGAGTTGTATAAGAACATTGAATAATAAACTTGAGATATATAATAGTATTCACTGGACATCCTTCTAAATCTATATGTTTTCTCTTGTAAATTATGAACTTAATCCTTATCCCTTCCACAAATATGAATATGAGTCGATCAGGACAATAAATGATGGATCCTCAGAAGTGAAGCTGAAGGATGGAGGTATTGCATGATCAATGCCAAAAAGTCGAGGATACCACAGGTGTTAAGTAAATAGTAAGTGCTTGGGGAAAAAAATAAAAGTGAATATGGGTTGAATAACAAGGGATTATAATTTAAATAAATTTATAATGGGACAGAAAATGAGTAGTTAACTGACTATGCAATTTCTTTGGACATAATTTACAAGGTAGAGGAGCATAGGTGAATCAGTTTCAAAAACAGAAATTTTTAAACTTGTAGAGAAGCACGTCCTTTGATTTCCCAAGCATGGTATCTTGGACAGAGAAAATTTGAGGTGAAAATCCGAGTACATTTTAATACGGAATTAGCACAAAGTATTCTTTTTCATTTGTGGGGGATTATAAAGGAGAGTTTGTATTTGCACATAATAGGTAAAATGTAGTTACCCCTGCAATGGTTAGAAATGAGACAGGACACCCCTATCTACTACAGGAGCTGTTAGATGAGGAAAAAATTATAGTACCGTTTGATTATGATCAGTCTGTGCATAGAGAGCTATAGAGAAAATCTGCTAAGTACAAGAATAAGGAGTTTTCAAGTCCTTTGCTTCTGGTGAGCAATGCTGAGAAGTAGAAACTGGTGGAGAATTAAGCAAGAGCTGAAAGCTTGAGGAATTTAGCAATATTACATTCACAGAAGTTGGAAACTGTAAATCTCTTCTTACAAAAAAAGCACTCCTCTTCCTACACAAGGGGTGGATTAGATTAGGTAGTGATGCAGAGACCTCCTAGAGTACTACAAACACTTGGAATTTGTTGTGTATCTCTCATCAAGCTAGTTTCAGAGAAGGTGCCTGCTGAGGAGAGAAAGTACAAATGTTATTAGCAATAGAGCAAAGATATGTGCAGAAAAATAATAACATAGGTGCCGTGAGCTCATTAAAAAACCTCAAAGAATTAAAAGAAACCAGAACTCAGTATGGCTCAAATGCTACTTTGATGCAAATGCTGCTGGAGTATAGGATTTTAGAAGCATTACACTATGGGAAATGAAGAGAATTGGACAAAGTTTGTCTGTCAAATGAAGAGTGTTGTGGAAGACCAAACATGAAGAAATATGTTGGGTCACAGATGAGAGAAATCTGACCCAACAAATTCCCTTTGCTTTTCATATGCTTACTGGTGATGGCATTCATAGAAAAATAAATCAGCGATTACATTGTGCCTAAGTTATTTCAATGACAAGAAGGCATGGAGTAAACTTCTGTCTTCTGGAGAGCAGACTGACGACTTATGTCAATTAATTCAGGGACCTGAAGAATTGTTACAGGATGGTGCAGTTACCAAACAGATTAATTGGAGACACAGAAACGGGATGTATGAGAAGTAAAGCTAGCTTATAATAACACTATTGTAATTTTTACGTCTGCTTTGAGACCATTAGGAAAAAGAATAACATTTCTGATCATATTCGAATATTCTTATATTGGACACTCATATAGCCATTGGCTAGCTTTGATGTCTGCTTTACAGGAAAAAAAAGTTGTTCACACAACAAAGAAATCTGGGAATTGTAGATTTATATAATATTTAAGGAGAGTTACTGAGACTTAATTGGAGCTTTACATCTTAGATTGCCTTCGTTTCTTCCATAACAAAAGAAACCTACACTATTGTTTTAGATTTAAAAAATTCTTTTTTACCATCTCCTGAGCTCACTGAATTTGTCAAAGATATGCTGTAAGTGTTTCATCAGTTAATTTCAAAAATGCAATTGATGATGTTATTAGAAAATCTTTAATCAGGGTATGACAAAATGTTTTATATTATAGCAAAAATCTGTGGTTCAGGCTACACAGAATCTTACCTTTCAGCTAAAATCAAATTGAATGGAGAGAAACTCAATGCCGTTCCACTAAAAACAGGAACACGACAAGGCTGTCCACTCTTTCCATATCTCTTCAATATAGTGCTTGAAGTTCTAGCAATAGCAATAAGACAACAAAAGGGGATCAAGGGGATTCGAATTGGAAAGGAAGAAGTTAAACTCTCGTTATTTACAGATGATATGAGAGTGTACATAAGCAACCTCAAAAACTCTACCAAAGAACACCTACAGCTGATAAACACCTTTAGTAATGTAACAGGGTACAAGATAAACTCCAAAAAATCAGTTGTCATCCTATATACAAAGGATAAAGAAACAGGGAGGAAAATCAGAGAAACATCACCTTTCATAAGAGCCACAAATAGCATAAAATATCTTCGGGTAACTCTAACCAAGAAAGTGAAAGACCTATTTGACAAGAACTTTAAGTCTTTGAAGGAAGAAATTGAAGAGGATACCAGAAAATGGAAAGCTCCCCTGATTTTGGATTGGGAGGATCAACATAGTTAAAATGGCAATTCTACCAAAATCAATCTATAGATTCAATGCAATCCTCAACAAAATCCCATCAAAATTCTTCACAGACCTTGAGAGAACAATAATC
This sequence comes from Myodes glareolus, assembly GCF_982192425.1. Taxonomy (NCBI): domain Eukaryota; kingdom Metazoa; phylum Chordata; class Mammalia; order Rodentia; family Cricetidae; genus Myodes; species Myodes glareolus. The sequence goes on from NC_142049.1 coordinate 38,552,948, forward strand.
AACTTTATATGGGAAAACAAAAAAACCCAGGATAGCCAATACAATCTTATATACTAAAGGAACTTCTGGAGGTATAACCATCCCTGACTTCAAACACTATTACAGAGCTACAGTATTGAAAAAAGATTGGTATTGGCATAACAACAGAGAAGTCGACTTATGGAATCGAATAGAAGACCTAGATATTAACCCACAAACCTATGAACACCTGATTTTCGAAAAAGGAGCTAAAGGTATGCAATGGAAGACGGAAAGCATCTTTAACAAATAGTGCTGGCATAATTGGATGTCAACCTGTAGAAGAATGAAAGTAGATCCATATCTATCATCATGCACAAAAATCAAGTCCAAATGGATTAAAGACCTCAACATTAATGTTACCACTTTGAACCAGATAGAAGAGAAAGTGGGAAGTAGTCTACATGACATAGGCACAGGAGACCACATCCTAGGTAGAACCCCAGTAGCACAGACAATAAGAGAATCAATGAATAAATGGGACCTCCTGAAACTGAGAAGCTTCTGTAAAGCAAAGGACACTGTCAGTAAGACAAAAGTGACCTTCGGACTTGGAAAAGATCTTCACAAACCCCTCAGCAGACAAAGGTCTGATCTCCAAAATATACAAAGAACTCAAGAAACAAGACACTGAAACTCTAATTAACCCAATGAAAAAAAAATGGGCTATTGATCTGAACAGAGAATTCTCAACAGAGAACATCGAATGGCCAAAACACACTTAAGGTCATGCTCAACATCCTTAGCGATCAGGGAAATGCAAATCAAAACAACTATGAGATACCATTTTGCACCGGTCAGATTAGCTAAAGTCAAAAACACCAATGATAGCCTATGTTGGAGAGGATGTGGAGTGAGGGGAACACTCATCCATTGTTGGTGGGAATGCAAACTTGTGCAGCCACTGTGGAAATCAGTGTGGCAGTTTCTTAGGAAACTGGGAGTCAACCTCCTTCAGGACCCAGCAATTCCACTCTTGGGAATATACCCAAGAGATGCCCTATCATACAGCAAAAGCATTTGTTCAGCTATGTTCATAGCAGCACTATTTGTAATAGCCAGAACCTGGAAACAACCTAGGTGTCCCTCAGTAGACTAATGGTTAAAGAAGGTGTGGAACGTGTATGCTTTAGAGTTTTACTCTGCGGTTAAAGAAATGTCATCTTGAATATTGCATGCAAATGGATGAAAATAGAAAATGCTTTACTGAGTAAGGTAACCCAGACACAAAAATGGACTATGGTATGTACTCACTCATAAGTGGATTCTAGCCATAATTAAAGGTCTTTGAGCCTACTCTTCATGATCCTAGTGAAGATAAATAAGAAGGTGAACCTGAAGAAAATCATATAGTTATCCTCTTGGATACTGGAAGTAGACAAGAGTGCCTGACAACCTTGGGTGCAGGGGTGGGGATGGAAGGGGAGAGGGTTAGAGATAAGGTAGTAGGGGAGGATTGGGGAAAGCTTGCGGGATTTGGATGTGGGGAGGGAAGAAGGCTGGATATGGGAACAGGGAAGTACATATCTCAACTAAGGGAGCCACTTTAGTGTTTACAAGAGACTTGATTCTAGAGGGGTTCCCAGTCCCAAGGAGAGGTCCCCCGATTGTTCCCTGGGCAGCAGACGAGAGGGTGCCTGAACTGGCCTTGGCCCATAACCTTACTGATGAATATTTTGCATATCACCATAGAACCGTCATCTGGTGATGGATGGAGATAGAGACAGAGAGCCACATTGGTACACTGGACTTAACATCCTAGGTCCAAATGAGAAGCAGAAGGAGGGAGAACGTGAGCAAGGAAGGCAGAATCAGAGGGAACCTTCATCCAACGATGGATAGAGATTGAGACAGAGACCCACATGAGAGAACTGGACTGAGCCACCAAGGTCCAAATGAGGAACAGAAGGTGGGAGAACATGAACAAGGAAGGCAGAATTGTGAGGAATGCATTCACCCATTGATACAAGGGGACTGATCTATTGAGAGCTCACCCTGGCCAGCTGGACTGGGACTGAAGAGGATGTGATCAAACCGGATTTTCTGAATGTCGCTGGCATGGGGACTGTCTGAGAAGCCATTGATAATGGCACTGGGTCTTCTTTCCTCTGCATGTACTGGCTTTTTGGGACCCTAGTCTGTTTGGATGCTCACCTTGTTAGACCTGGAGGGAGTGGGGAGAAACTTGAACTTCCCACAGGGCAGAAATCCCTGGCTTCCCTTAGGCTGGAGAAGGAAGAGGAGAGGGAGTGTGGGGAGTGGGAGGGTATTGGGAGGAGGGGCAGGAGTGGAAACTTTTGTAAATTAATAAAAAATAGTTTTACCAAAAAAACCCCGAAATAGTAAAAAAAAAAAACTGAGTAGTGTAGTCTGTAGGAGAAAGCAATAATGTATGTAATACTGGTGCTAAACACGGCATATGTTTACCTTATTCAAACCCTCTCATGTATATTGTTTTAAATACCTGCCTTCTATAATTTCCATGGAATCTGTCTCATACAGATGTCAGTAACAGTCTGCCTTGCCGGGGAAAATGTACACTCAAGTTTTGCTTAGAGCAAGGAGAAGGTATTAAATGGGACATAGCCAGAGACTGACTGATAGGACCTTAATCTACTGATGATATATTAGCGCAGTTTGTATGTGATTGACAAGTGCATGCATTCAAGTGATGCTTGGAATATGAAAAAAGAAAGAGAATGCTCTCTATTATTTCAATGGGAATTAATCCTACAGTAAATTTCGTGATATCTTTCAGAGTTGTTGACTCATCTCTTTTTGTGTGATTCTACTCTATATGTAGTGACTATGTTTTCTTACTATTGGTTAATAGAGAACCTGCTTTGACCTATGACAGGGACAAATATAATCAGGCAGGAAATCTCAACCGAGATACAGAGAAAGAATAGCCAGTATCAAGGAAATACCTTGTAGCTACTAAAGAAGAAATATGTCATTAAGCCACAATCATATGTCAATAATAGAAATCAGTTAATTTAAGAATAAGAGCTAGCTAGAAATACACGTGAGTCATTAGCCGTACACTGTTCTTATGGTTATAGATTCTGTGTGATTACTTGTGTCTGGGTGCATGGGAAACATAAAGCAGAGTCTCTGCTTTCATCATGGTGCCCAATGTTTGACAACGAGCATCAACATAATGCCTAAGAATGCTTTAGAAAGGATTTTAGTCTCAGAAAGGGGAATCAATTTCGGCTTCTTGCTCGTCACAATTTTCAGAAAGGCCTTTTATTGTTGTTGTTGACAGTGAATACAAACACGACTCACTAAGGAGACAGCTTCCTGGTTCACACTGGAAGCACAAATGACTGTGGACCTTGTAGAATGGCCAGCTTCAGAGCTCTTAAATAGGGTTTGTGAGCAGTATGCTACAAATTGCTTTATGTTGATATAGACCCCAAGAGTCCCTAGAGCTAGGGCATTATCATTCATCATGGAGGTGTTGAACATACCTCTGCCATCATGCACTGGGTAGATTCTACAGGCAAAGGAGCCAGGATGATCTTTTCACACCTGATAAACATGGAAAATAAAAAACTTTCCTGTGAGAAAAATGATTACACATATATAATAAAGACAAATTCATTAAAAATAATCCTCTGTACAGGTCATAGTTGTTTAAAATGTTCATAGACTTAAAAATAAAATTGATATAGGCAGGTATATAATAAAACAGCGTTAAAAAATTAAATTCTTTTTAGAGACAGTAAATATAATATAATACAATAGAGACTGTCATAGATTAAAGGAGTCAAGATAATAAAATAAATGATAAAGTATTATCATAACAAGTAAGCCACATAAACAAGAATGTACACAAAGTGTATGAATTATGTGTATTACTGTGATTTCTTTGAGTTTTTAGATGGCAAAAGGACATTTGGTTCAGGGGTTCCTATGATATATAAAAATACATATTTTAAAAGCATCAAAATTTGAGACAAAAGATATTCTTTTAGTTTTTCAGTTTTTCAAGACATTGTTTCTCTCTAGCATTGGAGCCTCTTCTGGAACGAGCTCTTGTAGACCAGGCTGGACTCAAACTCATGGAGATCCACCTGCCTCTGACTGCCGAGTCCCAAGAGCTAGGATTAAAGTTGTGCACCATCATGACATGGTGGATATGTTACTTTTGGAAAGATGCCCTGCTTTTTTTTCTACAGAAGATGAGATCCTGTGGATTGTTTCCAGGGTAATGTGATTTGATGGAAGAAGAACTGCCAAAAGCTCTCTAGAAACCAAATAAAAAAGTTTCCCAACAAGCAGCAGGAAGCATATTGGAGAAAGCAAAGTGCAAACTTCCAAATAATTATTTATGTTGATATTTATTTAAAGTGGGGGATTATATAGAGGTCAACACTTTCCCTTGGTATGGATCTTAGTTTACTGATAAAAAATTGAAGGTTGATTTTGGTACATGTATTTCTGCTCTCGGTAAATGCACTGTCTTTGCAGATAATTTAAATGTAATGTATAGTTAAGAAATAAAGATTAATAGATAGTCATCCATAATAATAAAATCCTCAGTTGGGGTGGGAGAATTGTCTGTATCCTGTCAATAATGTTTTAAATAAACGCTGGATAACCAGGCAGGAAGTACAGGTGGCAAAACCAGACTGTAAATAGACGTGATGCAATGGGAACAGGAGAATTCTGGGAAGGAAGAAGTTGATTTTCCCAGTCCTGTGCAGATCACTGAGAAAGCAGGGTGTGTCCTGCCAGCTGAAAAAGGTACCAAGGCATGTGGCAAAAATAGATCAGAATAATGCATTAACATAAGTCATAAGAGCTGACATGAAGCTTGAAAAAATGGGCCAATCAGCTTTATAACTTATAGAGATGTCTGTATGATTTTCTTTGGGGCTTGCCAGCTGTGGGGTACCAGGCAGGGCAGAAAACCCCAACAAGCCAGTCTGCCATATTACAGAATGGAGTAGGTGGGCCTTCTGTCTATGTGTTATTTTCTTTGTTTAATAAAGAAACTGCCTTGACTTTTTGATAGGGTAGAATTCAGATAGGTGGAGTAGGTCGAACAGAATGCTGGGAGAAAGAAAGCAGAGTCCGGCAGATGCCATGATTCCCTTTCCCGAGATGGACAGTGGTTAGACTTGTGCCGGAAAGCACGACCTCGTGTTAACATACAGATAATGAGAAATAGGTTAGTCATGATGTGAGAGTTAACAAATAAGAGGTTACAGGTAACGGGGCAGGCAGTGTTTAAGTGAATGCAATTTGTGTGATGTTATTTTGATGTATAAGCAAGCTGGACAGCGGTACACAGATGGAATAAAGGGCCTGTATTCCTCTCAGATTTTGGGACACAATCTACTGCTTTTTTTTACAAGTGGTGCCCAATGTGGTAACCAATTCCACTTAAAAGCCTGAGAGGGCTTTAACAAACGGGAATGAGAATTTAACACAGCTTTTTGCTGTTTGCTAGGAGTGCCTGACAACCTTTGGTGCATGGGGTGGGGGTGGATGTAAGGGGAGATGGGTAGAGAGAAGGGAGAAGGGGAGGATTCAGGAAAACTTGGGGGAATGGGATGAGTGGGATGGAGGAAGGATAGATATGGGAGCAGGGGAATACATATCTTATTTAGGTTAGTCATTTTAGGGTTTTCAAGAGACTTGATTCTAGAGGGGTTCTCAGGTCCAAGGAGAGGTCCCGAGATTGTTCCTTGGGAAGCAGAGAAGAGAATGCCTGAAACAGCCTTGTCCCATAGCCACACTGATGAATATCTTGCATATCACCATAAAACCTTCATCTGGAAAAGGATGGAGATAGAGACAGAGACCTACATTGGAGCACTGGACTTAGCTCCTTAGGTCCAAATGAGAAGCAGAAGGAGGGAGAACATGAGCAAGGAAGTCAGGATCACGAGGGGTGCTTCCACCCACTGAAACGGTGGAAGTAATCTAATGGGAGCTAACCAAGGCCCCCTGGAATGTGAGTGAAGGAACATGTGATCAAAATGGACTCTCTGAACGTGGCTGACAATGAAGGCTGACTGAGAAGCCAAGGACAATGGCACTGGGTTTTGAGTCTACAGCATGGACTGACTTTGTGGGAGCCTGGTTTGTTTAGATGCTCACCTTTATACAACTGTATGGAGGGGGAAGGACCTTGGACTTCCCATGTGGCAGGGAACCCGACTGCTCTTAAGACTAGAGAGCGAGGGGGAGGTAGGGAGAAGTAGGGAAAAGGGAAGCGGGGAAGAGGTGGAAATTTTTAATAAATAAATAATTTAATTAAAAAAAAAGAAAAAAAGAAATCGTAAGTGCTCAATTGGTTATAAAAATTAACAATAGTGTTTACTTAGTAGGAATACTTATGTATACAATTGAATTACACAATAAAATATAATAGTTTTATTATGTAGTAGAATTTATTTTTACAACTTTAATATAGATATTTTTTAAAGGAGGAAGAATGAACATGAGATACATAGAGTATTTCATATATGAAATTCTAAACTATGTAACGAAAGTGCACACATGCATGCATATGTATGAATAAATATAATTATGCATAGTCAGTCTCATACATATAAACAAACATGATCTTATATAAATATTAGAAAGTAATTGAGATGATTCACAGTATTTTAGGAGAGAGAATGTAAAACTGAACTCCTTAGACTATGAGGGGTATAAGATTTCTTTGCACTCATATTCAAGTAGTGTGTTATTTCATTTGTTTATTGACCAAAGTCATGACTATAAGTCGAAACTACAGATTCACAGACCATTTCAAAAAAAATGTTACAACTGCTAATACGATGGAAAGAACATGATTTGGAAGTTCCTACATACATTCATCATCATAGAATGTTAATACTACTGCTATTATTAGTAAATTAAATGGGATTATATACTTGGGCTATAATTTAAGATTAATCCTGAAATTAGCATGACCAAATTCTTCACTCTCATTAGCTATATGCCTGAAATGAGAAAAGAAAAGAAGTCTTCACATATATATTTGTCATAGTGGCCAAAAAACAAGAAATCAAGTAAATATTGTTATTAAGACTATATGATGGAAGATATAACACTAACAGCATTAATGATTAGGAATCTAAGTCTACAATGATGACAGACTTACAAAAAAATAATACATTTTTTTCTCCCAGACTCTACTGAAATATTGATATGCTCATATATCTGAGCATCATTTGACCCTTATCAGAGATTTTCCTTTGTCCCTAGGTGGAAAATAGCATAATGATGTGCAGGGAAGCTCTTTCTATAAAAAAGAAGAGCCTGCGTGGTCCTATGTTATGGTGTTTCAAGTCTTTAAAATCTACCTGGAAAGCTCATACACGAATATTTTAAAGATGGCAGAAATACTGTAACAGACTGAAATGGAGGCTTTTGATTGCAAAGTACCAATGTTATTCAGTCTCAAAATTACTATCAGATATACGCATTTAGAGTCTGAGATGAATGTTCAAGATAAGGTCAGCACTTTTTTAAAACATATAAACAATACACACAATAACAAAGATATCTATTGTGTTAATTATTTTCAAGGGAAGTATGTAATACCTCGTGACCATCATCAATAAACACTGGATTTCCAAAAAGATCAAGCTTTCTGATTCCCTAATTAGGAATAGGCAAAAAGTGAGAATCATACAAAAGAGTCTTTATAAGCAAATACACAAGGACTTTGTCAATCAAAACAGCAAATTTGAGACTGTGAGAACCTTAAAAGCAATAGGATGAGAAGAAGTAGGTTTCCTCTTGTATACCTTATTCTATTCAGAGTCTTTGGTGACAGGTAGCATAGTGCTTTTATATGTTACTGTATAATATTTTCAATGATTCTCTTTTCATGAAAAAATTGCAATGTCATGCCAATTTTCACAATGAAACTCAGAGAAAAGAGGAAAGGGTATGACTCCCCTTGACACTGCCATATATTAAACCTTAAGGGAATTATTTCTTTGCAGATACCATTGTTCAAGACAGAGATAATAGTGACACAAGTTTAAAGAGAAGGAGAGGTTTCAGAAGCAGGGATGTACAGGATGCACAGATAATCGCAGGTGACACCGAACTGTGATAATGGGAATGGACCAGTATTGACTGCTAATAACCCTAGTATTTTTCTCATATAGTTGTCAAGAGCAGTCTGCCAAGTCTGGGCCAATGTACATTCAGATTTCAGTTATAAATATTTGCAGCTGAAGATGGCATATAACCAGAGCCTGACTAGGAATGACCCGCTATGCTGACAATATTATAGCTCTGCTTGCCTCTGACTGAAGGACTGTGTGAATTCAAATTTCCCCCAACAATGAGAAGAATGATCTCAATTACACCAATAGAAACAAAGCCTGTGGTAACCATGGAGATCCGCATCAGAGCTACTGACTCATTTCTACCTCCCATCTCAATGTTTGCTGCGACAGAAAAATATGAAAGTGAAAGTAGATGGCAGGAAATAATGTAGTTTACCTAGGACCAGAATCCAAATATAAAAAGGGATGTCATTGTGAGGTAAGTAGGAGGTGAACATATCTGACTTCTTGGGTCTGTATCCTGCCTGTCTACCTGAAATTTTCCATTCCTCCTTTCGGGTGGCTGATTGTGATACTGTGCTGCCAAATGCAGCTTACTGGTATCGCATTCAGAAATGCCATGTCATAGTTCCTAAACACTTATTGGGGAAGCTTACACTTGAAATTTTCAGGTTCCCAGGTGCTGCAGGCTATTTGCCAACATAGCAATTATCTTACTGAGGCCTCCAATGGCGCATAAGATCAGTAATTCCAGTATTGTCATGTATAGACTTTCTAATAAAATCATCATTTCAGAAAATTCATAATCTAAAACAACCTAGAAATCGCAGATTTTACGGCTGAATCAGTGGCTTCAGATTAGAGTACATTTCCTGCACTGCAAACAGAAACAGGTGACTCTTCTCACAAATTCCTTGCTATTCCTATGACTTCTGTATCCTGCATGTCTCTGTGGCACATTTTCATCTCTGGTTTTCCTTACAGTGAGGCCTTGACTAAAGTCCAGCTTTTAGCAGGACTTTAGTCAGAGCCCCACTGGCAAAATCCCTCAGTGAAGACCTTTTTATGCCATGTAAGAACCAATATGAAGAGAGATCTCTAATCAAGGACTGGAAAGCACAGGACTGCATTTAACTTGATGATCTCATCCAGAACTGCTGAGTCGTCTGTGACTCACACCTTAGCGTGTATTGTGAAACGAAACCGAGCAATTGACAGGGGAACACAGAATGAAATGTAATTTACCCTTCATTTTGCTTACAGTGAACAGTGGACAAAACTGGCAAAATGTGACAGGTTGAGTGAGCTGGCAGCTGCTTTTGCCTCAAATCTACCTATATACATGGAAGCCTCCTTTCCTGTCTGGAGATTTTTGGTTGTGAATCTGTGCTGCCAAGTTTATCTGGCTTCTGATTCTTTATGATTTTTGTCTGTTTTTACGTGTGTTTTTTATGCAGTCAAATTATAATTAAATTTGTTACATATAATCTTTTAAATTTTATACAAATAAGAAATACAAATATAATTTTTAATGTAGTTTAATTATAATACATAATATATTTAAGCTGATTACAGTGCTATACAAGGACGTAGGTGGACTGTAGAATGAAATGTATATTTGAAGCCCTCTCCTATATAGACCCAACTATAATATAGTAGCCGATAGTGTCTTAATGATAAAGAAATGAATTTAGTTTATTTGATTTCAGGAAAAAATTAAATATTTTTAAATTGTTAACATTTGTATTTGCTTGTTTTAATGCTTATAGTTACTTCCACATTTGCCTTTGCATGAGGCTGCCTTCATATTTTGGTTCCTTACATGCAATCGATATACATAAATATTGTCTAAATAATAATTGAAAATTATTTATTTAAAAAAACAAGTAGATTAAAATATTAAAAGTTCTCTCTAAATCTCATGAACACTATTAAAAGTGAAATACACACACATATGCATATATATAAATATATAAATCTTTAATATAATACAAAAATTTATTTTAGGAAGTTTGATGTCCACCAGTTTCAAGCCATCTATTGTAACACAGCATATTTCATGACAAGCCACTCTGAAAATAACTGTACCTTTTCTTTTCAATTAGTTAAATATGTAAAATAGCCATTTAATAATGATTCAGCTTCATTTGTCCTGCCATTAGGCAAACTAGGCTTTCTGAGCACTGGATAAACTACAAGAATAATGCTTTTATTTCCAGTTTTTGAAATTTCATTGGGGAAGTGTTTTTTTTATATTAATCAAACACTGGGTTCATGAAGATGTTTATTGGAACTTGAATATCTGAAATTGGATTTCTCCTTTGACTGTAATGTGCCATTCTAGCCTAGCTGGCAATGAATATGAAGAACTATTACAATACTCTCAGGTAGAAAAAATGAAAGTGAAAGTGGATAAGAGGAAAAAAAATGCAGATTACCTCACACCAGAATCCATTCATCAAAGGGGAAACAACTGTGAGGTAATCAAGAGATGGTCAGATATCCCACTTCTTGGGTATGTATCCTGCCTATCTTCCTGAAATCCAACATTTCTGCCTGCAGAATGCTGATTATTATTCTTCGCTGCCAATTGCAGCTTACAGGTATCACATTCAGAAATGCCATGGCATCTTCCCTAAACAGACTGATTGTGGACACTGCCGCTTGAGATTTTCAGAATCTGAGATGCTTGAAGCTATTCTGTAACATAGCAATTATCATAGTGGGTCCTCCAATGGTGCATATGATCAGTACATTCCCAGTTTCTGTCAGGTATTGAATTCTAAAGAAAAATTTGATTCCAGAAAATGCATAATCAAAGGCTAATCAAGAAATCACAGATATTAAGGCTGAAGCAGTGGCTCCATAGATTGAAGCACAATCCCTGCACTGCAAACAGGAACAGGTGGCTCTTATCAGAAGCAGGGGGAATCTCAGAATTTCTTTGTTTTTACGAGGTATCTATTGCTTCTGTCTCCTGCAGGTCTCAGCAACAGATTTTGTTCTCTGAATTTGTTTATAGCCAATCTCCTGACTAAATTCCAGCTAAAAAGCTGGACTTTAGCCAGGAGCCTGGCTGGCAAAATCCCTCAGTGCAGCCCTTCTTATGTCATCTAGCAACCAATAAGAAGAGAGTTCTCAAATGAAGGACTGTAAAGCACAGAACTGCATTTACCATGGTGACCACATTCAGACCTGATGATTTATCTGTGTCCCTCCTCCCTATGCTTAGTAAAAAGAAACAGAGCCATTTAAAGGGGAACACAGGATAAAATGTATTTTCCCTTTGATTTGCCTCCTGTTAACAACAGACAAACCTGGCTCATTATGACTGGTTGCCACAGCAACAATGCAGCTGCTTTTGCCTAGATTCTAGCTGTACACATGAAAGCCTCCATTTCTATCTTTGTTTTTTTATTGCGACTTTTCAATGTCAAGTCCATCTGACTTATGATTCTTTGTGATCTGTTTTTGTCTGTTTTTATGTGTGTTTGTTTATGCAGCTGAATAATAATTAATTATGTTACATATAATACATGTAACATGTGTTATATCTTAATATAAGGTATGAATGCAATGATTCATGTAGGTATATTACAATACACAATATATTTAAGTCCATTAGAGTGTTGTATAAGGAGATGAATGGATTGTAGGAAGAAATGTTGATTTCATGTCCCATTGAAAATAGACCTGATTGTAATAACGTATTCCACTGTGTCTTAATGATAAAAAAATGAATTCAAGTTAATTCAATTGTGGAAAAAAATAAATATATTGATATTCTTAACATTTATGTTTGACTCATTAAAGTCATTACAGATATATTCACCCCCACCTTTGCAAGAGACAACTTTCATGGTGCTTCTTATCATAAGTAATTAATATATATAACGTGCATGAAATATTCCCTTATTAAATTTATATTTATTTGTTTTAAAAATTCAATAGATTCCAAATACTAGAATTTTTCCCAAGATTTTATAATCACTATTAAATCTAAACAAAATTTGTCTATCTTTCATATATATTAAATATATTTAAGAAAGTCGTAGGATCATTAATTAGATCTATTGGTACATGATTTCCCTACCTGGGAAGCTATGCTGATAATAATTCTAAATTTTTTACTCAGTAGCTCAATACTACAAATAGCTTCTCTAATAGGGGTTTGGCTTCATTGTCCTTCCTCTATGCATATTGTGCTTTTGAGTACTGGATATACTACAAGAATTATGCATTTAGTTCCAGTTATTTGATATTGATTAGGGCAAAAATGCTTATATATTAATCAAAGAGTGGTTTGATGCAGATATTTATTTAAACTTGCATAACTGAGATATGTTTCCTCCTGGACTGAAATATGCCATTCTACCTTAACTGACCGTGAATACTCAGAAAACTTTCTGTTACCACACTTCTCTAATGTCCTGAAATTGATTAATATCAGCATGCCTGCTTGGAAAATCAGTATTATAAAAATGAATTGCAGGTTTACTAATTTACAAATTAGAAAGTTCCTGTCTGAGACTGCTACCTGACGGTCTCAGATTTCAATGTAACCATGAAGGCTTAAAAATTAAGATAAGTATAAATCACCGACCACAGAGTTGACCACTCTAAAGATCATTGTATTATTCTTACTCACCAAATTTGATATGGTCCTCTATAAAAAGCAATGTTAAATTACCTTTTCTTAATTGTGGATAATAATGTCCAGAAATACATAAATGTCTGTGTTTCTCCTCTATAATCCTTAGGCGTTTGATGTAATAAGAACAACATGGAAGAAAATCCACACACATGGACCAAAAATAAATAAAAAAAATGTGAGCACATTTATGTTATGAAGAACGGAAATGCAAATCAAAACAACTTTGAGATACCATTTTACACCTGTCATAATGGATGAAATCAAAAACACCAATGATATCCTATATGGAATATGCAGGACCACTCAACCATTGCTGATGGGAATGCAAACTTGTATAACATTTTGGAAATCAGTGTGACAGTTTCTCAGAAATTTGGTAATCAACCTACCTCAGGATCCAGCAATACCACTCTTGAGAATATATCCAAGAGATGACCAATCGTAAAACAAAAGCATTTGTTCAACTATGTTTATACCAGAATTATTTGTAATATTCAAAACCTGGAAACAACCTAGATATGCCACTCAATGGAAGAATTTAAAAAGAAAATGTGGCATGTCTACACATTAGAGGACTATTCAGCGGTAAAAACAATGACAGATTGAATTTTACATGCAAATGGTTGGAAATAGAAAACACTATCCTCAGTGAGATAACCCAGACTCAAAAATATGAACATTGTATGTACTCACTCATAAGTGCATTCTAGCCATGAACAATGGACATTGAGCCTATAGTTCATGATCCTACAGAAGCTAAATAATAAGGTAAACCCAAAGAAAAACATATATAGATCCTCCTGGAAATAAGTAGAAGACAAGATGGCCAGGTAAAAGTTGGGAGCATGGTAGTGGGGAATGAGGAAAGGGGAGAGAAGAGAGAATGGGAGGCTGGGGAATGCTTGGAAAAGTGGGATGTTTAAGATGTAGGAACGATGGATATGGGAGCAGGCAAGAAGATATCTTAGTTAAGGGAGCCATTTTGGGGTTGGCAAGACACTTGGCTCTAGATGGGTTCCCAGGTGTCCATGATGGGCAATGAAGGACAGGGTGCCTAAACTGGCCTTGTCCATAGTCTTACTGATGTTTATCTTGAATATCACCAGAGAACCTCTGTCCAGCTACAGATGGAGATAGAGATAGAGACCCACTTTGAAACACTGGACTGAGTTCCCAAAATTCACTTAGAGATAATTTCAAAGCTAGAGCAGGTTATGTGTAACAGTTGCAAGAAGACAAATTTTAGAATTCGTAGAACAGCTCTGTCTTTGATATCCCAAGGATCTTGGAAGCAGAAAAAATGAGGTGAAACTCCAAGACCATTATAACTTGGAGTAAGCACAAAGTATTCTATAATTAGTGGCAGCTTATAAGTGTGAGTTTGGATTCACACCATGATAGTAAAAAGTAGTTTCCCTTGCAATGATCAGAATTGGTACAGAACACTCCTATGCACCACAGGAGCTGTTAGATGAGGGAACATTTATAGTACTGTTTGATTATGATCAGCCTGTGCCTAGAGAGCTATAGGAAGAAGCCACTAATATAAAGAATAAGGAGGTCTCAAGTCCTTTGCTCTTGGTGAGGAAGGAGGGGCATTTCATTTTCTACTGAGAAGTAGAAAATGGTGGAAAATTAAGCAGGAACTAAAAACCTTAAGAGATTTAGTAATATCACTTTCACAGAATTAGGAAAGTCTGTAAATCTCATCAGGAAAGCAATCCTCTTCCTACACAAGGGCTGGTTTAGAAAAAGCAATGATGCACAGACCTCCTGGAGTAGTACAGACACTCAGAATTTGTTGTGTATATCACAAGCAAGCTAGTTTCAAAGAAGGTACCAGCTGAGGAGAGAAAGAACAAATGCTATTAGCAATAGAGAAAAGATATGTGCAGGACAAATAATAACTTAGGTGCCCTGAGCCCATTAGAACAACTCAAAGAATTAAAAGCAACATGGACATAACTTGCCTTCAAATGAAGACTATTTGTTGTGGAGAAACAAAACACGCATAAAAATGTTGGTCAGCAGATGAGAGAAATCTGACCCAATAAATTCCCATCTCTTTTTATATGCTTACTGGTGAGGGACTTCATAGAAAAAGAAATCTTCAATTAAATTTTGAAATAGCATCATATGCCCAAGTTAATTCAACTGGAAAGTATGCCTGGAATAAACTTCTGTCTCATGGAAGGCAGACTGAAGACTTATGTAAATTTAATCAGGGTCATGATTAACTGTTTCAAGAAGACATACTAATCAAACAGATTAACTGGAGATAGAGAAGCTGGACGTTTGGGTGATGAATAGCTAGTCAATGACAATACTATGGCAGCATAAGTTTGCTTTGAGACCATTTAGAAGGAAAGGTAAATATTTTCTGATTACTCTTGACTATCTTCAGATATTGTATTTTCATGCAGTCAGTGACAACTGTTTCACTGAAAAAAGTATGTTATAGATGTTAACCCTAACAATAAAATCTGAAAATTGGAGATTGATATAAGATTCCAGAAGAGTTAAATAGAGCAATTAATGCTTCCATTGCCTTCTCACTCATCTATAACAAAAGATACCTATAATATTGTTTCAGAAATAAAAGATTTTTTAATACCTTTCTCTGGGTTCCCAAAAATTGTGAAAGGTTTGCATATAGTGTTTCTTCAGTTAATTTCAAAAATCCAATTAGAAGATATCATTAGAATATCTTGACTCAGGGTATGGCAAAAATTTTATCTTATGCCAGAAATATGTTTCTCAGGCTACACAAATTATTAGAGATAAATTTCAACAAGTTTATATTATCCATTAAAGGATAATGACTTGCGTGTCCTTATAAGTGAAGTAAGTTTGTTTGAAATATATTGTCAGCTTCAGCTGAATCCTGTCTCTGCAGGGTTAGTAATTGCCACAGTGAAGGGGAAACATCTGTCCTTTGCATATTTGGGATATATGTTTTATCCAGAAGAAATTAAGTCTAAGAAATCAGAAATCATTTTACGGTGTTACATATCTTTAAAACCTAATTGGAAGTCATACATGTATATTTTAAAGATGCCCAAATATTGGAAGAGATTGAAATGGAGGCTTTTGATTCCAAAGTACCCATTTTTCCAGTCTCAACATTACTAGCAGATATATGCATTTAGAGTCTGAGATGAATGAACAAGATAATTTCAGCACTTTTTCAAAAATATAAAAGAAGACACACAATAACAAAGATATCTATTGTGTTAATTATTTTCAAGGGAAGTATGTAATACATCACACAACCATCAAAAATGAGCACTGGATTTCCAAAAAGCACATACTGCCTGATTTACTAATTAGTAATGTGCAAAAAGTCAGAAAGTACAATGAACAAGAGAATTTTATGTAAATACAAAAAGACTATTTGTATCAAAATAGCAAATTAGAGACTGTGAGAACCTTAAAAGCAATAGGATGATTAAAAGTAGGTTTCCTCTTGTATAACTTATTCTAATTCAGAGTCTTTGTGACAGGTAGGGAATGTTTTCATTTGTTACTGTATAATATTTTCAATGATTCTGTTTTCACAAAAATAAAACCTTGCAATGTCATGCCAATTTTCAAAATGAAACTCAAAAGGGAAAAGGCCTGACTCCCCTTGACCCTATCATATACTAAAACCTAAGGGGTTTTTTTCTTTGCAGGTACTGCATTGTTCAAGTAAGAGTTAATAGTGCCACAAGTTTAAACAGAAAGAGAAGTTTTAGAAGCAGGGAGAGACATGAAGCAGAAACCATAACAGGTGACTCCAAAATAAAAAACTGGGAATGGACCAGTACCTGACTGCTAATTACCCTGGGATTTTCCTCATATAATTGTCAAGAGCAGTCTGCAGTGTGTGGGCCAATGTACATTCGTATTTCAGTTAAAAAAATTGCAGCTGAGAACTGGCATAGAGCCAGAGCCTGACTAGGAAACACCAGCTATGCTGACAATATTATTAGCTCTCCTTGCCTCTGACTGAAGGAGAGTGTGTAGTCATATTTCCCCGGAACAATAAAGAGAATGATCTCAATTCCACCAATAGGAATAAAGTCTGTGGTAACCTTGGAGATCTGCGTCAGAGTTGCTGACGCATTCCTCCCTCCGTCTTAATGTTTGCTGCGACAGAAAAATATGAACGTGAAAGTAGATGGCAGGAAAAAGTGTAGTTTACCTAGGACCAAAATCCAACTCTCAAAAGGGAAATCATTATGAGGAGGTAATCAAATATCCGACTTCTTGGTTCTGTATCCTGCCTGTCTACCTGAAATTTTCCATTCCTCCCTGCCGGTGGCTGATTGTGATACTGTGCTGCCGATTTCAGCTTACTGGTATCACATTCAGAAATGCCATGCCAGAGTCCTAAACACTTATTGGGTAATCTTACACTATAAAATTTTCAGATTTCCCGGTCCCTGAGGCTATTTGCCAACATAGCAATTATCTTAGTGAGACCTCCTACGCCACGAAAGATCAGAACATTCCAGTATCGTCATGTATAGATTTCTAAGAAAATCATCATTTCAGAAAATATACAATCTAAAGCTAACCTAGAAAGCACAGATATTAGGGCTGAATCAGTGGCTTCAGACTAGAGCACATTTTCTGCATTGCAAAAAAAGAAACGGGTGACTCTTCTCACAAATTCCTTGCTTTTCCTATTGATTCTGTATCCTGCAGGTCTCTGGGACACATTTTCTTCTCTGGTGTTTTTTACAGTGAGACTTTGACTAAAGTCCAGCTTTTAGCAGGACTTTAGTCAAAGCCCCACTGGCAACATCCCTCAGTGCAGACCTATTTATGCACAGTAGGAACCAATAAGAAGAGAGATCTCTAATCAAAGACTGGAAAGCACAGGACTGCTCCTAATTGATGATCCCATCCTGAGCTGATGAGTCATCTGTGTCTCCCTCCTTACATTGTATTGTGAAAAGAAGCCAGGCAATTGACAGGGGAACAAAGGATGAAATGTAATTTACCCTGCTTTTTGCCTCCAGTTAACAGCAGACAAAACTGGGAAAGTGTGACACATTTAGTGAGCTGGCAGCTGCTTTGCCTGGAATCTACCTATACACATGGAAGCCTCCATTCCTGTCTGGAGATTTTTGATTTTGAATCTGTGCAGCCAAGTGTATCTGACTTGTGATTCTTTGTGATTTTTTCTCTGTTTTTACATGTGATTTTTATGCAGTCTAATTATAATTAAATTTGTTACATATAATACAATATTATAAATTACATAGAAATAATAATGCAATTATAATTTTTCATGTAGTTGAATTGTATTACATAATATATTTAAGTTGATTGGAGTGCTGTCCGAAGAAGTGGGTGGATTGTAGAAAGAAATGGAGATTTGAACCCCTCTCCCATATAGACCCACCTGTAATTTAGTAGCCCGCAGTGTCTTAATGGTAAAGAAATGGTTTTAGTTTAATTGATTTCAGGAAAAATTATATATATTTGAAATTTTAACATTTGTGTTTGCTTATTTTCAGAATTATTGTGTTTGCACATTTATCATTGCAGGAAGAAGCCTTCATATTTTTGTTTCTTATATGCAATCAGTATATATATATAAATATTCTCTAAATAATAATTTATAATTATTTATTTTGAAGAACAAGTAGATTCAAAATATTGGAAGTTCTCTCTAATTCTCATAAGCACCAGTATAACTGATACATATATATGTATGTATATGCATATATATATATGTCTTCATACGTATATGCACACACACACATATATATATATTTAATGAAAAGCAAATTTATATAAGAAAATTGTATGTCAATCAATTTCAACCCATCTATTAACATATAGCACATTTCATGGCAAGCCACCCTGACTACAATTTTAACTTTCCTTTTCAATTAGTTAAATACATTAAATAGCCTTTTTAATAAGGGTTCAGCTTCATTTGCCCTGCCATTAGGCATACTATGACTTTGAGTACTGAATAAACTACAAAAGTAATACATTTAGTTCCAGTTTTGAAATTTTCATTGGTGCAGATGTTTTTATATTAATCAAATACTGGTTTCGTGAAGATGATCTACTTGTGTCACCCCTGACAATGGGAGAAGTGTTTGTCCATGCTGTTTGGCTGCTGCTCTATAACATGCTCCTCATACTGAATAGCCTTTCACTACCGAAATACAGAGGACGGTGTTGGCCTTATTGTAGAGGGATATGTCATGCTATTCTGGCATCCATGAGAGATATGCCCCATATTATGTGAATACTGTGGTGGAGCACATTAAAGGGGCTAAGGGTGGGAGTTGGTAAAGAGATGGAGGGGGAATCTGCTGTCAGGTTTGCCAAAAAATTTACATAAATGAATAAATGAATGAAGATCAAATAAATAGATGTAAAGGTCATTTGCATGCCATAAATATAAAAAACACAAATTAAAATGAGATGCTTAAAAAATAGAAAATACAAAAATGAGATAAAATAGAAAGCTATTATGTCTTGTAAATTTAAATTGAATTGCTTTTTATAAACCAATATTAATAATGATTAGCTCTGTGAAGAAATATTGAAAAATTTTATAAAAATTTCAAATTACTACCTCTCAACCTTTGCTTTACTCTGCTTTGTTGTGTCATTGACAGTGGGCATGTTTCTTACTCCTGTAATTCAGGCATAGCCTGTGATTCTTACACCTCAGGAATTCTGTGATTCTCAAAAGGACTTTGACACCATTCTGAGAAATGGTAAACTTCATCAGAGATATGATTTCATTGTAAGTAAATTGATGTTTATTAGCATAGCTAGGTGAAAGTTTCTCCTTTTTTTCTCAAAATCAGTCTTCATCTAAGGGTGAAATCATTTAACTAAAATTGCTTCTTTCTATAGATATCCATTTCAAACTCATAATATTATTCTTTGTAAAATAGTTAAGGTTTCTTTAGCTTAACATGGCTGGAGGTATTTATGTTTTATGAAAAGCATTTTCTGCCCGAATTTATGCACACATTTTTCGATATGGATGCATGTTCCTCAATCTACAGATAATTCACTAATTTCAAAGTCTTCACCTCCTGCATTGCAATTTGCAAAATGCTCTATTTCTTAGATAAAGCTGCTCTTTGTTAGAACTTGACTCCCCTTTAAAGAAGCCAGCATCATAGAATCAGGCATCTGTTTAGAGATCAAATGTCCACTGTTAACCAGATCAGCATAAGAAATGTTAAAAATCATAGGAGTTTCTTCACCCTGGGGTAGAGTATAGAGATTTTATCATCACCACTTACGTTTCAGAAGAGATTTGTCTCTTTGTTTTGGAGTGCTTGATTTTAAAATAATCAGACAGCTATAAAATGTAGAGAAAGAAAAAAAAGGGGAATACAAAAATAACTTGATAAGGAAAATTTGAAAATTTGAAGTATGACCATAACATAAAAAGATAAAATATTGTAACAAATGATGTCTTTATGAGAATACAAGAGCATTGTAATGTTGAGGGTAAGCTTGCTGATTAATATGCACTAGAATGTTAAACATTTAACTTTTTATGCCAAAAAAACATCATTTTACAACAATATTACTCATGCACATTTGTTCACAGAATTAAAATTTGCAGAGTTTCTTCTAATTACACCTTATTAATACATACTACTTACCATTATTGTTGGACTTAAAAATACTTCGTGTCATGTGTAGATTCAATTTATAACCCAAAAAAAGGATATCTTATTTGAAGACAGCATATCATAAGGAGTAGATCTGTTGACAGAAGCTGATGGCTAGTATCCTAATGCCCTGACATGAAATAACCAATCAGAAACTATATTATTTACATACTATCTGGCCAATAACTTAAGAGTATTGCTATCTAACTCTCATATCCTAAACTAACCCATCTCTACTAATTAGTAGACCACCATGTGGTCATGGCTTACTGGCAAATTTCAGCAGGCTCCAGGAAAGGCATCTGTTTCTGGCAACAGCTTCATGACTTCTCAGTGACTCCTCCTACTTTATCTATATAGCTCTTTCAGGCTTTCTTTACTCTGCTAAGACATTGAATGATTCATCTTCCTTATTCACAAATGGCAATAAAAGATATTCACAGAATACATCACCTCCCAAATCACATTCTTGAAAGAGAAAATTTTAAACTTAACATACTATAATTGCATATTACGAAACAGTTATCTAATAAAAATAACAGTTAAGATATTTATATCTACTTTATATTTTATTATTACCTAGGAAAATGATAATTATAACTGTTTACTCTTCAACTCCATCAGTGTCTCCAAAAGGAAATGATATTACCTACGTTAACAGAAATTTAATTGTATGCAACTTCCAAAAATCTAGAAATAAGAGAATGAATTTCATTGTCATCTATTCTGAGAAAGAGTGAGAATATTCAAAGCTAATTACAAACTAAGTTTTATATAGGTATGGTCTTCTGGAGGATGTGTAGTTCTGATATATTGTTACCATTTATATCACTGACATATAAGTGTTATATGCAAATGAAAATATGATGTTCCATTTGATAGGACGTGCAAAATTCAAATTAATTTTCCCTGAATCTAACAACATCCATCACCTAGATCTCATCAATGGAACACCTTATTTCTACCACCAATACATGACTTGATAGTTTTGGATGTGGCTGCTCTCCTCTTCCTTCAATTACATATGCATGTGATGCTTAGATTCCTCAGCTTACATCAAGGTTTTCTATGTAGTTTGATTTTTTATATCTTAGATAATTGTTATATTAGTACAGAATAACCTTGAGAATACCTACAGCTATGCCATAAACCTGTGTATTCAGATTAGACATTAAAGTACTACATTCTCTACATTTAAAACAATCAATCTACGAAAGGGATGACTTTAGGCCTCTACTTCTTGAATATCTACCTATTTTCTACATAGGTCCTAACTGTACAAAATTTCAGTTCTTCAACTCTTGGTTGTTTCATACAACAGAATAAGGAATGAGGTTATTCCTATGCTGTTCATGTTAAATTTGGCAGCATAGTGTAAAGTTGCAATAGATATTTACCTGCACAGGGCATAAAATTGGCTTCCCCTAGATTGCTTTATGATGCATTCCTTCCATGAACTTCCTAGCTGTCTTTAAGTCTTGCCACATTAGCTTCCATACAAATGTCGTGATTCTTTCAAGAATTTTTCTGCAATTACTAAGGATCCATTCAAATCTTGTTACCATTGTTTTCTAGTAACTCAGTTTCACGACTTCTTTTTCTTGTCTTTCACTTATCTCTTTAACGTAGCATGTCCACATTATAGACAATAATTTTTGAATAACAATTAGTTAATCAGAACTTCCCAAAATTTCACAACTGTATAGATATACTGTTCCAAAATTTGTAGGAAAAGTGTGAATTTCCTTTGCCAATATCAAGATCCAGATAATATTCGAGTCTCTCTTAAACATCTGCTTATTGTATACCATGGTTTCAAGTGACTCAAATAATGTATGTATTTCCTCTCACAACTCATTTTCTCACACATCCAGCACCCATATTTGTGACATCCTAGGGACCCATCTCTGGTGACACTGACACATGACTAATGGTTGATATGTCATATATTAACATTGACTGCTACTTAGTTCTATTCAGTCTGGTTTTGATTACAGGGATGAGCAGCTGAGAAATGGAATATAGCCAGTGTTAAGACTAGTAAGTACCTGCTATGCTGAAAGTGTTATTAGTTCTCCTTGCCTCAGACAGCAGGAGTGTGTGCTTTCAAATTGTTCCTGGAATATGAAGCAACGAGGAGAAAAATCTCAATTCCACCATTAAGAACAAATCCTTTGGTCACTTTGCAGATCTCCATCACAGCTGCTGACTTATTTCTCCCTCTCATTTCAAAGTGTGGTCTAGAAGAAAAGGTGAAAGTTAAAATGGATGAAAAAAAAAGGAATTTACCTAAGATCAGAATCCAAATATCAAAGGGGAAAACACTGAGAGTGTATTAGAAGTTGTTAATATTTCCCAATTCTTGGGTCTGTATCTGGTCTATCTTCCTGAAATGCAACATTTCTGCCTGTGGATACCTGATTATTATTTTTTGCTGCCTATTGTAACTTTCTGGCAGCACATTAAGAAATTCCACGTCATATTCCCTAAACACATTGATTGTGGAATCTGACACTTGAAATTTTCAGAATCTGAGATGCCTGAAGGTATTGACTTCCAAAGTAAAATTTGATTACAGAAAATACATAATCACAGGCTAATCAAGAAATAACAGATATTAAGGCTGATGCAGTGAGTTCAGAGAGTCATGCACACTTCCTGCACCGCAAACAGGAACAGGTGACTCTTAGTGAATGCATGTGGAATCTCTGAAATTCATTGGTTTTATTAGGTATCAATTGCTTCTGTCTCCTGCAGGTCTCTGGAACTGATTTTCTTCTCTGAGTTTGCTTATAGCCAGTCTCCTGACTAAATTTCAGCTAAAAACTGGACTTTATTCAGGAGCCTGGCGGGCAAAATCCCTCAGTGCAGATCTTTTTATGTCATCTAGGAACCAATAAGAAGAGAGATCTCAAACGATGGACCAGAAAACACAGGGCGGCATTTAACAGGGTGATCTCATCTAGAGCTGATATGTCATCCGTGTCTCCCTCCTCCCAATGTGTTATAAAATTAAGCAGAGCCATTTAAAGGGGAACACAGGATAAAATGTAATTTAATATTTGATTTACCTCCAGTTAACAACAGAAAAACCTGGCTAATTGTGACTGGTTGCCACAGCAGCAATGCAGGTGTTTTTGCCTAGATTCTATTTGTATACATAAAAGCCTCCATTTCTATCTTTGGTTTTTTGATTGTGACTCTGTGCTGTCAAGTGGATCTGGCTTCTAATTCTTTGTCATGTGTTTTTGTATGCTTTTATGTGTGTTTGTTTATGCAGTTGAATTATAATTAATTATGTTATATATAATACATGTAATATGTATTATATCTAAATATAATATATGATTACAATGATTCATCTAGTTGAATTACAATACATAATATATTTAAGTCCATTAGAATGTTGTAAATGGAGATGGATGTATTGTAGAAAGAAATAAGAGTACTGGAATATTTCCCTTTACTGAATTTTCTTAATCTCCTTGTAAACAATTAAAGTCATAGTGGTTTTACTCTTTGAAATTGTATTATTTGCTTATGTCATGTCACAGAGTTGGAGGGGCAGCCTGACTAAAACATGGGCCTGCTCATTAATCCCATATTTTAAGGCAGGTGTAGATCACAGTCCAATCTGTGGTAAGATATTAAGCATCAGCTGGGCAGGTTTAAATTCCAGGTTCATATGGTTGTTCTTCAGTTTGTAGACATGAGCATTGAGAAAGAAGACACGCTGAGTAAGTGAAATATGTAAGGAATAATCATAAATATTTTATACTAAAATGCATATAAAATAATACATGTCAACACTATTATGAATAAATTTAATCATAAAATTTATCAAGCAGATAGCAAAAATGGCAGTTTATGTCTCCATCAGCATTTAAATAAAATGTAATAAGAAGGGAGTTGATACTACGTAATCAAGAACAGGGTACATAATATTCCTTCATATTGTGCGAATATATGTCATGTTGATTGATTTGAGAAATATTCTGACTGAATATTGTCTAAGTAGTTTAAGTTTCGGTTGAAGAAACAGACAAAATTTAGTTAGGAAAATGGAGAAATATCAGTATTATGAGAAGCTGTGGGAAGTAGATGTACTTACTATAGTGAGAAAAGGTCCCAATCCACATGGAAGAGCACATAATAAGAAATATAATTAATTTGAAATGTATATGTTAGCTAGTAATAACTTGAGCTATTTGCTGAGTGTTTATAATAAATAATAATTTTCTCTTTGGTTACTCAGGAACTGTTTAGTGGGAAACAAAACCCTGCCTACTATTGACATTCTGATGTGGTTCCTACTTAGAATAAGACAAATTAAAATAAATATATATATGTATATAAACATATATATATATATATATATATATATGTTTCGAAGCAATCAAAAAATTGAATCAAACATGTATTCTGAATAGTGTATTTGTTCAACTAAGATCAATGCTAGTGGAAAACAGTGGAATGGCTCTTGAAGAGATGTTTTATGAGCTCGGGGCTGGTACCAAGAATATAACTCAATTAAGTGGTCCTCCATCCAACTCCATCCAACCACTTTATAAGGTTTATTAACAATGGGTTGTATGCTACTCAGTGTAAGAATGGACCCAGTAATATCCAAGAGATGCAGTTATAATCATGGCTCTCTGAGACCTCAACCATGAAGCTAGTCTCTGAGGGACCCAAACATGAGGGGCCAGTTACAAATGCCATGCAACAATACATGCTTTACTGTCAGCAGTGTTAAATTGCAACTAAAATTTTTGTTTAACATTTGTCTCATCTAATCAAAGAACAATTCAGATGTTTAGTACAAAAAGTTCGGGACAAAAAAAAGACTCTAGACACACTGCTATGTGTTTATAAATATGCACATGCAAATGTCTCTGCTTGTCCTTAATAAATGTTAGTTATGAAATTTAAATGAGATAATATTTATGAATCACTGATAAGCTAGGATTTATGTAATTGCTTTCTTTTTATTTACTTTTTTATCATTTTACATTCTAAATAAAGTTCTCCCACAGATACTTTTTTATATATATTTAAATTCAAAGTTTATTAAATTATAAAAGTTTCCATTGCCGCCCCTCCTTCCAACACCCTCCCACTTCCCCCACTCCCCCTCCTCCTCCCTCTCCATCCCTAAGAGCAGTCAGGTTTTCCTGCCCTGTGGGAAGTTCAAGTTCCTCCCCCCTCCCTCCAGGTCCAGGAAGGTGAGTATCCAAACAGACTGGATCCCAAAAATCCAGTACATGCAGAAGAAACAAGTTCCAGTGTCATTGTCAATGGCTTTTCAGAAAGACTCCAGGCCAGCCACATTCACAGAATCTGGTTGGATCACGTGCTCTCTCTAAAAACCAGATCTTTTACCAGAAATGAGTCCTGGTCTCCATCCCAGCCCCTTAAATTGACCAAGTTACACATCTATCTCCCACAGTCAGTCTAGATCAGAGGAATACAGGCTTCATAGCAGTTGGTATGGGTAGAAACTGCAAAGAACAAGAACAGGGAGTTCTCAAGGTCTTTGCATCTGGTGAGCAATGCTGAGAAGTAGAAACTGGTGAAGAAATTTAGCAGGAACTAAAAAGCTTGAGGAATTTAGCAATATTGCTTTCACAGAAGTTGGAAACTCTGTAAATCTCATCTTACCAAAAAACACTCCTCTTCCTACACAAGGGTTTATTTAGATCAAGCAGGGATGGAGAGACCTCATGGAGTAGTGGAAACACTTAGAATTTGTTGTGCATCTGTTAAGCAAGCTAGTTTTAGAGAACGTACCTTCTAGGAGAGAACGTACCAATGTTATTAGCAATAGAGGAAAGATCTGTGCAGAACAAATATTAACTTAGGTACACTGTGCCCATTCAAAAAACTCAAAGAATTAAAAGCAACCTGAACTCAGTATGGCCAAATTTTCCTTTGATGCAAATGCTGCTGAAATAGAGGTTTTTGCAAAACTTGGGTGCATGGGTTGGAGGTGGTGGGGGTGGGTGTAAGAGGAGATGGATAGAGGAAGGGGAGAAGGGGAAGATTAGGGAAAACTTGGGAGAATGGGATGGGTGGGATGGAAGAAGGATGGATATGGGAGCACGGAAGTAAATATCTTAATTAAGGGAGCCATTTTAGGGTTTGCCAGGG
Source organism: Myodes glareolus (assembly GCF_982192425.1). NCBI lineage: Eukaryota > Metazoa > Chordata > Mammalia > Rodentia > Cricetidae > Myodes > Myodes glareolus. The sequence continues at coordinate 38,579,470 of NC_142049.1, forward strand.
ACTTGTCTCTAGAGGGGTACCCAGGTCCAAGAAGAGGTTCCCGTATTGTTCCTTGGGCAGCAGGGGAGAGGGTGCCTGAACTGGCCTTGTCAAATAGCCACACTGATGAATATCTTGCGTATCACCATAGAACCTTCATCTGGCGATGGATGGAGATAGAAACTGAGACCCACATTGGGGCAGTGGATTTAGCTCCCTCGGTCCAAATGAGGATCAGAAGGAGGGAGACTGTGAGCAAGGAAGTCAGGATCACGAGGGCTGCATCCACCCACTGAGACTGTGGGACTGATCTAATTGGAACTCACCAAGACCAGTTGGACTGGGAGTGTTGGAGCATGTGATCAAACTGGACACTCTGAACATGGCTGGCAATGAAGGCTGACTGAGAAGCCAAGGACAATGGCAGTGGATTTTGATTCTACTGCATGGACTGACTTTGTGGGAGCCTGGTTTGTTTGGATGCTCAGCTTTATAGACCTGGATGGAAGGGGGAGGAGCTTGAACTTCCCATGAGTCAGGAAACCCTGACTGCTCTTAAGGCAAGAGAGGGAGCGGGAGGTGGGGAGGGGGGGGGGAAAGGGAGGCAGGGAGGAGGTGGAAATTTTTAATAAATAAAAGAATAAATAATAAAAAAATCTTCCACTATGGGAAATGGAAAGGACTGATCAAAGGTTGCCTGTCAAATGGAGACAATCTCTTGTGGAAAACCAAACATGAAGAAAAAAGTTGGGCCACAGATGAGAGAAATCGGACACAAAAAATTCCCTTTTCATTTCATCTGCTTACTGGTGAGGGAATTCTTAGAAAAAGAAATCAGCAATTAAATTTTGAAATAACAGTATAAGCCCAAGTTACTACAAAGACTTGAAGGCCTGGAATAAACTTCTTTCTTCTGGAGAGTAGACTGAAGACATATGTCAATTAATTCAGGGTCCTGATGAATTCTTTCAGGATAATGCAGCAAACAAACAGATTAACTGGAGACACATAAACTGGATGTTTAAGAGGTAAAGCTAGCTTATGACAATATTATTGTAGTATTTAAGTCTGCTTTGAGACCATTAAGAAATAAGAGTAATATTTCTGATTATATTAGAATATCCTCATATATTGGACACTCATAGAGCCCGTGGATAGCTATGACTGTTGCATTACAGGAGAAAAGATGTTCATCCCAACAAAGAATTCTAAAAATTTGAGAGTGATATAAAATTTAAGAAGTATTAATGAGAGTTAATGGGAGCTTTATATCTTGCATTGCCTTCTGTTTCATCCATAAAAAAGATACCTATAATATTGTTTTAGTTTTAAAAGATTGGTTTTTACCATACCCTGGGCTCACTAAATTTGTCAAAGATATGCATTTAGTGTTTCATCAGTTAATTTCAAAAATCCAATTAGATGATATCATTAGAACATCGTGCCTCAGGGTATGACAAAATGTTTTATATTATGCCAGAAATCTGTGGCTCAGGCTACACAGAATCTTACATTTCAGTTTCCACAAGTTTATATTATCCTTTAAGGATGATGACTTGCTTGCCCATATAAATGAAGTAGGTTTGTTTGTAATGTATTGTCAGCTTCAGCAGAATCCTGTCCTTGCAGGGTTAGTAATTGCCCAGTGAAAGTACAAAGACAGCCATCTTTTGAATATTTGGCATACATGTTTTATCCAAAAGAAACTAAGCCTCGGAAATTGGAAATTAAGAGAGAAAGATGAAAAACTTTGGATGACTTTCAGAAATTACTGTGGGATATACCACCAACTACTGTGCCTTCAGGGGACCCACCTAGTTCCTCTGCTTATTTGTCACTGTTGTGATGCTTGATCTATTTGTGGGACACCTGGCAGTGAGGGAATGATTTGTCCCTGTGGCTTTGGCTGATACTTTGAAACCTGTTCCTCAGGTTGGATTGCATTTTTTTTTGCCTAAATATTGGGAGAGGTGGTTGCTGCTATGGCATGTTATTACGCCAAGCTTTGCTGGTGTCCATGAGAAGCCTCCTTCATACAGTGGAAAAACAGAGTAAGAGTTTATTCAAACATAGGAGTGGAAGAGGAGGTAGAGTAGAGGTTGGAGTCATGTTGGAAAATAAAAAAAAATACTTAAATTAAAATAAAAATAAGTGAATGCCATACAGAGAGGAAACACTAACAAGAAAAAGGTTCTCTAAAAACAAAGTAAAAATTGTACAATAATTATAAAACAGGCATTCAGACTTAAATATCAACATAAAATTGCTTTTTTATGATCCAATAATTGTAATGATTATCTTGTGATATATTGCTGGAGAAAAACTGTAAAATATCCCTAAATTTATATTTGTAAACCTTTGTCTTTTATCTGTGTGTCAGTCACTGTGATTATGTTTCTTTTTCATACTAAATATCCACGTTCTGTCACAAGTACTGGCTCAGAAAGTACCTGACAATCTCAGAAGAAATCTGACAGCATTCTGAGTAATGGTGAGTCTCTTTGAAATACTATATTTTCATTGTAGACTAGTTAATGTTGCATTATTTTAACTAAGTTAAAGTTTTTCTTTTCCAAACAAAAATTAGTCTCTCACTGAGGGGGAAAACTGTAACTGAAATTTCTCCTTTCTTTACAGGTCCACATGAATCTCATATTATAATTTATTTGTAATTATAGAGAAGGTTTAATTTGATTAACTATCTTGGAGATACTTTTTTCAGTTAAAAAGTACTTTCTACCAAAATTATCCATACTACTTTGAAAAATATTCATTTTTATATGCATGGAATTCAATAATTTCAGATTCTTCTCCCTATGCATAACAATTTGCGAAAAAAATGATCTCTCTTTTTCCAGATATCTGCTTTCTATTGCTGTGGACTTTGCAGTTAGATGTTCAGCATCCTGATTGCAGGCATTTGACTTTGCGAGCATATGCTAACCTAGGAAATGTGCTATGTCATATAAGCTTCCTCAGTCAGAGGTTTAGGATAAAGTTGTACACAGGCAGTCCTCAGGTTTCAGAAGATATCTTGATGGGTTTTTTGGGTCCTTATTTTTAAAGAAATAGAACAGATTGTACACAACATAGAACAAGAAAAAAAGAGAGCAAAAACTGACCACTAAGAAGACAATGATTAAGTATGACCAAAACAAAACAAAATAAAAAAATGAGTAGTGAAGGTTGTAGGAGGAAGCAACAGCATATGTAATATTGATGCTAAACATGGCATATGTTTACATTATTTAAACCCTCTTATGCATATTGTTTTAAAATGCCTGACTTCTATAATTTTCGTGGGATCTGTCTCACACAGATGTCAGGAACAGTCGGCCTTGCCTGGGACAATGTACATACAGGTTTTGCTTAGTGCCATAAGAAGCTGATAATTGGGACATAGCCAGAGACTGACTGGTAGAATCTCACTCTACTGATGACTGTATTAGCTGTGTTTGTATGTGATTGACAAGTGTGTGTATTCAAGTTATAGTTGGAATATGAAAAAAGAAAGAGAATGATCTCAATTCTATCAATGGTAACAAATCAAAAGTAAATTTCATGATTTCCCTCAGAGTTTCTGACTCATCTCTTGATGTAAGATTCTATTCTGTATGCAGTGACTATAATTTATTACTATTGGTTAATAGAGAATCGACCTTGACCTATGACAGGGACAAATATAATTATGCAGGAAATCTGAACAGAGATATAGAGAAAGAGTAGCCAGGATCAAGGAGATACCATGTAGATACTAAAGCAGAAATATGGCATTAAGACACAATCATGTGGCTATAACAGAAATCAGTTAATTTAAGATGTAAGAGCAAGCTAGAAATACCCTTGAGTCATTAACCAAACACTGTTCTTATGGTTATAGATTCTGTGTGATTATTTGGTTCTGGGTGCATGGGAAACTTAAAGCAGAGTCTCTGCTTTCATCATGGTGCCAAACGTTTGAAAACGAGCATCAACATAAAGACTAAGAATGGTTTAGAAAGGATTTTAATCCCAAAAAGGGGAGTAAAATTGCAGCTTCTTGGTAGTCACAATTTTCAAAAAGGTTTTTTGTTGTTGTTGTTGTTAACAGTGAGTACAGACATGACTCGCTAAAGAGACAGCTTCCTGGATCACACTGGAAGGACAAACGGCTCTGGACCTTGTAGAATGTCCAGCTTCAGAACACTTAAATAGTGTTTGTGAGCAGTATGCTATAAATTGCTTTATGTTCACATATATCTCAAGCGTTCCAGAACTAGGGCATTATTGTTGATTGCAGAGGTGTTGGACATACCTCTGTCATCTTGCACTGAGTGGATTCAATAATCAGAGGAGCTGGGCTGATCTTTTCATACCTAATAAACATGAAAAATAAAAAAATCTGTGAAAAACGATTACACATATGTGATAAAGATAGATTCATTTAAAATAAACCTCTGAAGAGATCATAGTTGTTTTAAAAATGTATATAGACTTAAGAATAAAATCTATATCAGCAGGTATATAAAGAAACACATTTTAAAAAATGAATGTCTTTTTAGAGACAGTAAATACAACATCAAACAATAGAGACTGTTGTAGATTGAAGGAGTAAAGATAATAAAATAAATGATAAAGTAAATACTTACATAGTAAGTCACTTAAAGAAAGAATGCAAACAAACAGTATGAATTATATTTATTAATGTGATTTCTTTGAATTTTTTTCAAAGTTTATTAAATTATGAAAGTTTCCATTTTCGCCCCTCCTCCCAACACCCTCCCACTCCTCCCCCCCCCCGTCCCCCTCCTCCTCCCTCTCCATCCCTAAGAGCAGTCAGGGCTTCCAGCCCTGTGGGAAGTTTAAGTTCCTCCCCCCTCCCTCCAGGTGCAGGAAGGTGAGTATCCAAACAGACTGGATCCCAAAAATCCAGTATATGCAGAGGAAACAAGTCCCAGTGTCATTGTCAATGGCTTTTCAGAAAGGCTCCGGGCCAGCCACATTTAGAGAATCCGGCCACATTCAGATAATCTTTTTGGATCACGTGCTCGTTCAATCCCAGTCCAACTGGCCTTGGTGAACTCTCATTAGATCAGTTTTTGACGGCAGAGGGACATTTGATTCAGGGCCTCCTATGGGATATGAAAGTATATATATTAAAAGCATCAAAATTTGAGTTTAACTATATGCTTTTAGTTTTTCGGTTTTTCAAGACAGGGTTTCTCTGTACCTTTGCAGTCTGTCCTGGAAATAGCTCTTGTAGACCAGACTGGACTCAAACTCACGGAGATCCACCTGTATCTGACTCCCAAGTCCCAAATGATTAAAGGTGTGCAGCATCATGTCATGGTGGATATGTTACTTTTGAAAAGATGTCCTGCTTTTATTTCCACAGAAGATGAGAACCTGTGGATTGTTTCCAGGCTATTGTTGTATTATGGAACAAGACCTCCCAAAAGGTCTCTAGAAAACCTTTAAAAAAGTTTCCCAACAAGCAACAGTAAACATTTTGAATAAAATTACATGTTAATTTCCAAACAATTATTTATGCTTGCAACTCAAAATGTGATGGAAATAACCTATTTTTGAAGTCCTTATGCACTTATGTTATCACAGAACAGAAATCTAGATCCTGCTATTTAGAATCTTCAGTGGAGTTGACTACATAATATATCAATGACTCTCATCAGAGATGCTAATAAATCACTTGTTGGGAATAAACACAATGATGTGCACCAAATCCTATAGAGTCTTATTATTTTGCAAAACTATGTTCAGATGTTTCTTGTCTTCAACAAAATCCCGCCAGAAAGCAACATACATCTGCATTGAAATGATTGTAGAAACATTCCAACAGATTCATAGTTGCTTGATGATTCCCAAGTACCAAAGTTTTCAAGTCTCACCTTTATTATTAGACATAAGAATTTAGAGTCTGAGATAAGACACAAGGTAAGATCTGCATTGATTCAAATCAAACAAAATGACAGATCCAAAATCAATGAATTCTGGTTGTTCAATTATTTTAAAGAGTAGTATAAAGTAGAACTCTGACATAAAAAATAATTGATTTTCAAGAAATCTCATGACCTGACTGATATCATGAATAAGCTATACTATATAAAGCATAAAGAAACATGGATAGAAGTAAGAATAATTTGTACTTACTTTACTGGTTGAAATATTCGGTGACTTTAAGGTTTCATGAATAAAACTGCAGTGTCTTAGCCATTCCCACAATGGATCTCCCAGGGGATAAGAAACAGCGGAATTCCCCTCGTCTCTGACAGATACAGAAGTCTGTGATCAGTTATCCTCCTTGCATATATGTGGTGAATTATCTTCCTTGCATATAGAGAACACTCAAGCCTGAGACAGGGATGCCACATGTTTAAAGAGAAGCAGCAGTTTCAGGTGCAGAAATGTTTTGATACACAGGTGACACAGCATTCCTGAGAGCTGTAATCCTGGGAGTAGAACAATATCTGTCTTTACTAATTTTCATAGGCTCTCTCAAGTATATGTGAAGAACAGTCTGCCTCTGCAGACTGTTTCCAATTCACATTGCACCAATTTCAAGTATGCAGTGTGTCTATGTCAAGCTATTAAGGTGTTTGTAAGAGAATGCTTAACAACACCCATTTAAATGCTTGGTGTCTTGAAAGAGCCAGAGGTTGCTCTAGATGCACTGTCCAGGATTTCAACATTTCAAAATAGTGTGGCTTTTTTTTTTGCTACTGTTGAACCATGAAAACTGCTTTTAAAGAAGCTGCAGCAAGCTGCCAACAAAAAATCATGACTAAAAAGAAGCCATGATTTCTGGTGTTATTTTGTGTCTAGATTCCCTTTCCAAGTTCGCTCATGTTTTATTTTTATATACTTTATTTATTTATTTATTAAAAATTTCCACCTCTTTGCCACCTCCCTTTTCCTTCCGCCTCTCCACCTTCCCTTCCCTCTCTAGTCTTTAGAGAAGTCAAGATTCCCTGCCCCGTGGGAAGTCCAAGGTCCTCCCCTCTACAACAGGTCTATAAAGGTGAACATCCAAACAAACCAGGCTCCCACAAAGTCAGTCCATGCAGTATAATAAAAACCCAATGCCATTGTCCTTGACTTCTCAGTCAGCCTTCACGTTCAGAGTGTCCACTTTGATCACATGCTCCATCACTCCCGATCCAGCTGGCCTTGGTGAGCTCCCATTAGATCAGTCCCACTGTCTCAGTGGGTGGACACACCCCTCGTGATCCTGACTTCCTTGCTCATGTTCTCCCTCCTTCTGCTCATCATTTGGACCTAGGGAGCTAAGTTTATTGCTCCTATGTGGGTCTCTGTCTCTATCTCCATCCATTGCCAGATGAAGGTTCTATGCAAAATATTCATCAGTATGGCTATGGGACAACACCAGTTCAGGCACCCTCTCCTCTGCTGCCCAGGGAAGAATCTGGGGACCTCTCCTTGAACCTGGGAACCCCACTAGAATCAAGTCTATTGCAAACCCTAAAATGGTTTCCTTAGTTGAGATAGTTACTTCCCTGCCCCCATATCCATCCTTCCTCCATCCCACACATCCCCTTCCCCCAAACTATCCCGAATTCTAACCTTCTCCCCTTTCTCTACCCATCTCCCCTTGCATCCACCCCCTATTAACCCCACCCCTGTGAACCCAAGTTTGCCTGGAAATCTTGTCTATTTCCAATATCCAGGAGGATAACTATATGAATTTCTTCAGGTGCACCTTCTTATTTAGCTTCTCTTGGTTCTCGAATTATAGGTTCAAAGACCTTTAATTATGGCTAGAATCCACTTATGAGTGAATACATACCATATTCCTCTTTTTGGATCTGGATTACCTCACTCAGTAAAGTGTTTTCTATTTATATCCATTTACATGCAAAATTCAAGATGTCATTGTTTTTTACCGCTGAGTAAAACTCTAATGTGTATATGTTCCACACCTTCTTTAACCATTCTTCTATTGAGGGACACCTAGGTTGTTTCCAGGTTCTAGCTATTACAAATAGTGCAGCTATGAACATAGTTGAACAAATGCTTTTGTAGTATGATAGGGCAAGTTGGCCATGTGCACAACAACTAGTTGATTGCTATCTTCTCAGACCCAAAATAAATGCATAGATTATTAAAACTTTGCTCAGTCCATTAGGTCTAGCTTCTTATTGACTAGCTTTTACATATTAATTTAGCCTATCTCCATTAATCTTTGTATCAACATGTGACAGTTGCTTACTGGGAAATTTTCCGTCTGGCTATAGCTGGACCTCATGACTTTTCTTTGACTCTCTCCTTTCCCCAAGAATTCAATTTTGTTTTCCCTGCCTACCTAAGTTCTGCCCTTTTATAGGTCAAAAGCAGTTTCTTTATTCTATCATGTAATCACAGCATGCAGAAGGGAAACTCCCATTACACATCAGGTTAGATTGTTCAGCTTACCTGTAGTCTATTTTATAACGTTTGACATTTTATATCTTAGAAATAATTATCTTAGTACAGAGTGTATCCTTAAGAATGCCAACAGCTATGCCATAAACCTATATATCCAGATGAGTCATGAATTTACTCTTAATTTCTCTACCTTTAAGATATTTCATGCACACTATGGGTGAGTCTAGTCCTCTAATTTTTGTATACCTACTTGTTTTCTACATTGTTCCTAGTCATACAAAATTTAATTCGTCATCTTTCGGTTGTTTCATACAATGCAATAAGGAACACGGTTATTTCAAGGCTGATCATGCTAAAATCAGCAGCATAGTATAAAATTACAATGGGGCTTTGACTACACAAGGCATAGACTTGTCTTCCTTTAGAGTACTTTATGATGGATGCCTTTTATGAACTTCCTAGGCATCTTTAAATCTGTTCACAAGAGCATTAGAACAAATGACTGAGGCTCCATTCAAATCTCAGCACCCTTGATTTCTAATAATCCAGTTTTATCACTCCCTTTTCTTGTTCATTCTCTTATCTCTTCACCAGTGCAAGTCTGTGATACAGACAGTTTTTACATTCTATTTCATTTTATGTGTCACTCATTCATATTTGGCCAAATATGTAGGTTAATAGATAATAATCTATAACAGTCAAGCTTCTTGTCATGTTAGATTTTCTAGATTTGCAGATCTCTATTTCAGATGGATAGGTGTTCTTCAAACCATGTAAAGACTAAAGAATATCGCATTAAAATATTTTTAAAAAGACAGGATTTTTCATGACAGTGAGACACATCTGCTCCTGACAGCACCAGTCTACTACAAGAAAAGAGAATGGGCACCAAAGGGGCTCCTTATGGAGATGGTTATCCCTTTGGAAAAATAAATAAAAACTGCTCTTGCCTGAACTATTTGAATGAACTTGATGGACCCATTGAAAAATGATGCTAAAGCTGCCTTAAAAAGGTAAGACAGTCCTTTGGGGTTCCTGCTTTATGAAAGAGTCTACAGGACATTCTTCAGGATCTGCAAAAAAGTGACTGATAAACTGCCAATATAGGAAAAACTGTCTAAAATTTCCTGTTTGTGGAAAAGTTTGCCAGATACTATGGGCATGTAGGCTGGATGTTCCAATAATTCCAAAAAATTAGGGTGATTCTCTGTGAAATGAGATGTCTCTGTAAATTCTAGAGTTTTAAAGTTGCTTACAATGCTCTTCCTTCTGTTTCCTTAGGTAATATTATATCCTTCTGGAGAATTTGATTGATATGGGATTCCCTTCTGCATGCTGTTAATATCAGAGTTTAAGAAAGGAACTGCTTTGTGCCAATACTATAGTTATATTTGAACAGATCTAGGAGGGGAATCCTAAACTGAATGCTGGGAGAAAGAAAGAGTTGTTTAAGAGAAACCATGGAGGCACAAATGGAGACAGACATGCTGAATCTTTGCAGGCAGCCCAAGTCCTCATGAGTCACATATTAATAAAGATGGGTTAAATCAAGGTATAAGTATTAGTAAATAAGAAGCTAGAGCTAATGGGCCAAACAGTGATTTAAATAATATGATTTTCTGTGATTATTTTGGATCTGAGCTTCCATGCTTCCATGAAACAAACTAAAAGCTTCCTACAACATTTGGTGGAAGTAAAGAAAATATAGTTAGAATTTTTCTTAGCTATGATAAATATTAAAGAAAAAATAAGTACTATTACTGTAATTCTTGCTTGATATCTGTTTGTTACCTGTAATGTAATTATGTTATCGATTAAGTCTTCCTTTTTATTTAAGCAGAAATGGGAATATGGTATGTGAAAAACTTCTGTGTATGTGTTACTCTTCCTGGTTAATGAATAAAGAAACTGCTTTGGGCCTATAGTAGGGCAAATCAGAGCTGGACCAGGGAAATTTAACAGAATGCTGGGAGAAATAAGGCGAAGTTCAGAGAAGCCATGTATCTCTGCCATAAAAAGTTGCTGGATGGAATTTTGCTAGTAAGATGCAGCCACGTTGTATTACACAGATTAATTTAAAGAAAGGGCTAAATTAAGATGTAAGAGCTAGCTAATTTGAACCTGGACCTATTAGACCAAGTACTTATTTAATTAATACAGTTTCTGTGTGGTTATCTTGGAAGTCTGGGCAGCCAAAAAAATGCAGGAGCAACTTTGTACAATTAATATTAAATTAATTAGATCTTCCAAAAGTCTCCCAACTGTGTAAATACACTGCTCCAAGAAATCTTAGCAAAACCATGAATTCTCCATGAAAATCTAAATATTCAGGAAGTATTCAGGTCTTTCTTAAATCTCTGGTAACAGAATACTATAATCCCAAGTGACATAGGCATTGCATATATTTCATATGTGTTTGAAATATATACTATATATGTGTGTGTGTGTGTGTGTGTCTGTGTGTATGTGTACATATGTATGTATGTATGTATGTATATATCTTATCACACAGAATTGTCCAACAGTTCCTGATTCTTATTGGTATTCCTTAGGTATTTCATCATTTCTATCACAGTGATTAGTGTGGTTACATTGCTCAGTTTCTCTGCTTCAAGAACATTTATACTGGGCTAGATGATATAGTAATAAATGGACAAAAGGTTAGGCTGTTTAGACTATGCTTAAATGAAAAAGGACGTACATTCAAAAGTAGTCTACATTGCTATGACTATTTTTTATGGATATAAATTCAGTGTTATTTTTAGAACATACTATCTAGAGGTTTATATTATTTTTGTTTTTTTTCTCAACATACACTTTGAAAATGTAATATAAAGTGCTATATTTTTAAAAATACTATTACAAGCTGTTTAGGAAACTAACAATCATAGGTTGTAGTTAATTACGTCAGCAATCACAAATGTATTCATGTTAGGTATGTTTGCTATGCAACTCAGGGATGAATTTTGTCAGATAGGTAATCTTCAAACACATCATAGATCTAAAGAATATAGAATTTAAGTTATTTTAATAGCTCAAGACATTTTATGACAATGATATAAATCTATACTTGGAAGCATCAATCTACTAAACCGAAGCTGATGGGCATCAAGGAATCTCAATATGTAGTTTGAATTCAATGCGGCAATGTTAGTTACCAGGCAAGAAAACTGCTTCTATCACAACTGCAGACAGTATGTTCCACATTTGGAAAGAAGGAAACAACAGAAGTGGACTGTTGCAATTTGACAAGATGAAGTAGATGTGTTCTTCAATATTTTGCCTTATAGAAATGTGTGTAAGATATTTGGGGCCTGTAAGCTAGTGACAGATGCCTCAGTGTTGCAGAGGAACCTTGGGTGACTGTACCGGCAGTCCTCGGTCTCCTTTAATTCCATAGTTTTAAAAATTGTTTCTTTTGCGCTTGCTGTTTACTCAGACATTTATTTTTCTGCTCAGGTCTTCGAAATGATTGATGACTACATAGTTATAGTTTTACATATTTCCTTGCTTCCAAAATTAAAAAAAATGATTAAAGAGATGTAACATTTAAAAACCTTGAGAGATATGAAATGCTACCATATTTAACTTAGAAAATGATGTAAGAACTGAAAGATATTTTTAGTTTGCTAATACAAGTTATTGTAGAATTTGATTTTGGAACAAAACTTTGTAACCACGAAGACCGAGTGCATAATAGAATACAAACTCCAATGTTATCAAACACAGATGGAATGATTTTTGTGAATGAAATTCCTGATTTTGCTAATTTCAATGTAATTTTCATGTTCCTGCAAATGTCAGGAGCTGCCTGCCTTGTCTAGATTAATATACAGTGAGATTTTCATTATACCTAAGACCAATTGGAATAAAGACAGAACCTGACTGGTAAGAACCAGTACTACTAATTCTTTTATAAGCATTCTTGGTCTTGGATTGAAGGATTGTGGGCATTCAAATTGAGCATGAAATAAGAACCAACTATAAGAGTGATCTCAATTCCAACAGTGCAGCCAATTGCTGTGGTAATCTTATAGAGTTCAGTCATGGCTGCTGATTCACTTTTTCCTCCATTGAAATATCAGACAAACTGAGGGTGAACAAAAGAATAAATTTTAATTTACTCCTGAAAATGGGTCATCTTCGTGAGAAAGGAAAAAAAGCAGTCCATGATAACTATGAGTGACTATTATTTATTCTTTGGATATACATCTTGGCTATTGACAAGAAAGTCTATATTTCTAGCTTCATTTATTTCTTATTGCAATTCTAGGCTACTCATTGAAGATTGTTGTTGGCATTCTTAATAGGCCAAGTAAGATTTCACAAACGCAATTAATAAATATATGAATATTTTCTAATATGTTGTTGCCCGGAGAGACTGCTTGTTCATCCCACCTACCAGGATAGCTTAGTCCTAAAATAAGGACACAGAAATTGCATTAATTAAAACACTGCTTGGCCTGTTTACTTCAGCCTAACATTGGCATATTTCTCACATCTTGGTTTAACCCATTTCTATTAATCTGTATATTTCCATATGGCAGTGGCTTACCAGGAAAGATTCAGTATGTCTGACTCTGGCAGTTCCATGACAGTCTCTCCTCTGCTTCTTTCCTCCCAGCATTCAGTTCTGTTTTCCTCGCCTACTTAAATTCTGTCCTATCAAAAGGCATCTCTTGGGAATATACCCATGAGATGCCCTATCACACCACAAAAGCATTTGTTCAACTATGTTCATAGCAGCACTATTTGTAATAGCCAGAACCTGGAAACAACCTAGGTGCCCCTCAATAGAAGAATGGTTAATAAAGGTGTGGAGCATATACACATTAGAGTTCTACTCAGCGGTAAAAAACAATGAAATCTTGAATTTTGCATGCAAATGGATGGAAATAGAAAACACTTTACTGAGTGAGGTAAGCCAGACCCAAAAAGAGGATTATGGTATGTATTCACTCATAAGTGGATTCTAGCCATAATTAAAGGTCTTTGAGCCTATTATTCGTGATCCTAGAGAAGCTAAATAAGGTGAACCTGATGAAAATCATGTAGCTATCTGCCTGGAGATTGGAAATAGACAAGAGTCCCAGGTAACCTCGGGTGCATGGGGGGGTGGGAAGGGTGTCGGAAAGGGAGAGGGTTAGAGAGAAGGGAGTAGGGGAGGAATGGGGAAAGCTAGGTGGACTGGGATGGGGGGAGGGAGAAAGGATGGATATGAGATCAGGGAAGAATATATTTCAACTAAGGGAGTCATCTTAAGGTTTACAGGAGACTTGATTATAAATGGGATCACAGGTTCAAGGAGATCCCCAGATTGTTCTTTGGACAGAGGAGAGGGTGCCTGAAACGGCCTAGGCCCATAACCATACTGATGAATATTTTGCTTATCACCATAGAACCTTCATCTGGCGATGGATGGAGATAGAGACAGAGACCCACATTGTAACACTGAACTTAACTCCCTAGGTCCAAACGAGAAGCAGAAGGAAAGAGAACGTGAGCAAAGACAGCAAGATCAGAGAGAACCTTCATCCCACGATGGATGGCGATACAGATGGAGACCCACATTGGAGCACCGGACTGAGCCCCCCAAGGTCCAAATGAGGAGCAGAAGGAGGAAGAAAATGAAAAAGGAAATAAGGACTGCGAGGGATGCGATCACCCACTGATACAAGTGGACGGATCTAATGAGAGTTTACCAAGGCCAGTTGGACTGGAACTGAACGAGTAAGCAATCCAACCAGATTCTCTGAATGTGGCCGGATTCTCTGAATGTGGCTGGCCTGGAGTCTTTCTGAAAAGCCATTGACAATGGCACTGGGACTTGTTTCCTCTGCATATACTGGATTTTGCGAATCCATTCCGTCCGGACACTCACCTTCCTGGATCTGGAGGGTGGGGGAGGAACTTGACCTTCCCACTGGGCAGGAAACCCTGACTGCTCTTAGGGATGGAGAGGGAGGAGGAGAGGGAGTGGAGGGAGTGGGAGGTTGGTGGGAGGAGGGACAGAAATGGATACTTTTATAATTTAATAAAATTACAAAAAAATATTTATGGAAACTGAGATAACATGGCAAAGCAAAATCATATGAATTAGAGATACAGAGAAAAGAGAAGAAACCAGTTCAAAGGCATAGAAAATAGTGTAACAGGATAAATTGCTGCTGTAAAGAAGGAGAATCTTATCATGGTACAAAGGGCATAGAGAACATCAAATAGACAGGAGCAGAAAAGAAATTCTCAATAAGATAAACTAATCCAAACATTAAATGTGAAGAACAAAAAATGGCTACTAAAAGCTGCAAGCAGAAAAGACAACATCACTTATATAAGGCAGATGTAATAGAATAAAACCTGAAGTTTCAAAGGAGACTCTGAAAATAGGGGTCTGGGAAAATGCTTTACAAACTCTAAAGACCATAGATGCCATTCTAGACAAGTATACCCAGCAAAAATATCAACCACTACCTACAGATAAAAGCACATTGAACATTTTCTCACTACTAACCCAGCTCTACAGAAGACACTGATAGAAAATTTTAATATGAAGGGTCATACACCAAAGCAGACGCAATGAATAATCCCAGAACAGTTAATCAAAAGATGAAAAAAATCCACTACAACAAGATAACAGGAATTAATAAATACTTTCCCAAACTGGCTCCCAATATTAATGGTCTCATTTCCTCCAATTTATGACCCAGACTAACAGATTTATTAAAAATCAAGATTTATCTTCATACAGTTTTAAAGAAACATACTCCATTATCAAGGACAGCCATCAGTTTAGGGTAGAAAATATAAAAAAAGGCATTCTAAGTAAACGGAACCAAGAACCGAGTATAGTAATGATGTGGGAAGTCCTTATGTATATGTGTTGCTTTTATTGGTTAATAAAGAAACTGATCTTGGCCAATGACTTAACAGAATATAGCCAGGCTATCTATCTATCTATCTATCTATCTGTCTGTCTGTCTGTCTGTCTGTCTGTCTATCTATCTATCTATCTCTATCTAAAGAGAGAGGGGTGAGTAGGTGGAGTCAAGGAGAAGCCATGTAGCTGCTGCAAGAAACAGACATGATGAAAACTTGTCAACAAGTCACATCCACATGGGGAAACACTGATTGATAGAAATGGGTTAATTTAAGATATAACAGCTAGCTAGAAAAATGCTTATGCTATTGGCCAAACAGCATTGCAATTAATACAGAATTCTGTGTGATTATTTCAGGAGTCTTGGCAGCCAGGATTTTAAGTTTTAACTTGTCACTGGAATTTGCTCAACTTATTTAACACAAGAAGTAACTGCTCTTCATATCAGAAAGATATTAGTATGGTGGAGATTGGGAGAGTCTCTTCCCATTCTTCCTTACAAGGTATCACCATGAAAATTCTTTAAAATAGATACTTCAATAACCTTTGGCATTTTCCTGGCTTTGACAATTCATTATACCCATCTTATTCCTAGGCAATGTTCAGTTTTTAGCACACTTTTCTTTTAGATTTTATTTCTTTGTTAGCTTCCAAACCCATGTTATTGGTAAATCAGTTGTGAATGATGAGCCAAACTCAACGTAGATGCAGTTTGAGATGATGAGAATAAAAAAACTAGTCTGCCTTAGATTGAATTCATTACCAACAAGCTAAGATTATTTTTAATGTTGTCTCTTTATTATATTCTATAATCTTTATCAAGATCTTTTGATAGGGTGACTAATGTTTTAAAAAATGAGAGAAAAAGGAGTTTAACAGACTAGTTTAATTTAATAGTTTATTACTAGACATAATGAAAGTGAGGAAATTCTAGGAAATCTATGACTTTCTGGTGTTTCTTTGAGTGCCAATGCACCAATTCATTAGTATGCTTGTTAATTCATTGTTTGTGAATCAGTCATGGCTTTTTACTTTTATCTATGCTGTTTTTGATTGTGCTGGTACATTTGGTTACACCATTAATAAGTAAACTAAGTGTCATATAAACTTTTACACCAGGACTAAAAGCTGTAGATTTAACATTTGAGTGATTAGGAAGTAGTAGAGTCAACGATGTGTACACTGAGCAAATGTGATCCTTTTAAAAAGAAGATGAGTGTGTGTGTGTGTGTCTGTCTGTCTGTCTGTCTGTCTCTCTGTGTCTGTGTATTTGTTTATCAAGCTATTTTTATTTCTGCTAGATTGTTTCTTTTTTATTTTTATTTGTTTGTCTTCTTTATTACCTATTTGTTTTCTTAAAAGAGAGAAAGAGGCTGTGGAGTTTTAAAGGCTGAGAGTTAAGGATAATCTAGGGGGAGGGAATAGGGGAGGCGAAACTATGTTTAGAATATGTTGTACAAAAATAAATTTATTTTCAATAAAAATTAAAATAAATTAAATTTTAAAAAAAGCCAGTCTCTGTATTCATTAAGCAATAAAAGCAATACATAAACAGAATGACCTCCTACACCATTTCCCCTTTTCTGTTTAAACAAAAATTAAGGCTTTAACATAGTAAAATTACATATAATAAAACAGTTATCAAGAAAGAATTGTAGTTACAATATTTATATCTACTTTACCTTTTATCATAAGTAAGGAAAACTATAACTATAAGTTCTTCAACTCCATCAAAGACTTCAGAAGGATATAATATTACCTAAGTAAACAGGACTTTAATTGTAAGCAACTTCCAAAACTCTAGAATTGACAGAGACATCTTGCTGCCTAAAAATTTACCTAAAGTTCTTCTGTACCAATGGGTTATCCATCTTCAGTCCACAGTATCATAGTATCCAATAGACTTTTTCACAAAGCAGGAGATTTTTCAAAGACAGTTCAGTCAC
Organism: Myodes glareolus; assembly: GCF_982192425.1. NCBI lineage: Eukaryota > Metazoa > Chordata > Mammalia > Rodentia > Cricetidae > Myodes > Myodes glareolus. Next base: position 38,596,651 of record NC_142049.1, read on the forward strand.
TTTCTTCAGCAAACTGGAAATGTCAAGCAGACTCTTTCATGAAGCAGGAACCCTGAAGGATCATCTCACCTTTAGTCATTTTCAGCAGTCATTTTTCTATGGGTACTGCATGTCTAGTAAAGCACTTCAAGCAAGAGCAGCTTTTTGCCCAAATGGCTAACCAAGTCCATAAGGAGCCTTTTCTATGTCCATCTTCCTTTTGGAGAAGCCAAAGAAGACTTGTCCCATTGTCATGAATAGTTCTGAATTTAAACATATTAAATGCCATATTCAGAAAGGTTTCTGAAAGATTTGAAGAATACCTATCTAACTGAAATGTATCTCTATGGATCTAGAAAATCTAACTAACATGACTACAAACCTGACTATTTTAGATTATCTCTTAAACCATTATATAGCTATAATTAACTTATAATCATCCTAATATGTTAAGGTCAAACCCACAGCTAACAGGACTACAACATATCAATGTAAATGCATCTTTTCTTCAGGTAATTCAAATGTCATAATTTGTAAAAATTTAGCTCTTCAGATGGTATTACTGGTGTCATATGCATAAACATGTCTAAATTTTTACTCTTAGATTTTTTAGGTATGCAGATATGTAATTGACAGACAGAAAAATATGCTAACTGCAACAATCTAATTCTATATTGTTAGCGAGATAGTGATAACACAATCAGAAACTTCATCTGCAATTTTTCTGAAGGAATAAAATTTGTAACTCTGCCCTAAATATATTATGTATAGACCCACAAAAAGGATTGGCTATAACTTCCAGAAACAAATTAAAACAGATAAAAGTTGGGAGCATTGGGGTGGTGTAGGGGTGGGGGTGGAGGTCTGGAAGGGGAGAGGGGGAGAGAAAAGGGAGAAGGAAAGTAGTAGAAAGAAATTGGGGGAGTGGGAGGGTGGAAATGGAGGAAGGGTGGATATAGGAGAAGGGAAGAAGATATCTACATTAAGGTAGCCATTTTAGTGTTGAAAGAGATTTGAGTCTAGGGGGGTTCCCAGGCGTCCATGGGGATGTCCCCAGCAAGGACCTTCAGAAGCAGAGGAGAGGGTGCCTGAACTGTCCTTGCCCCACTATCACACTGATGATTATCTCGAATATCACCATAGAATCTTTGTTTGGCAATGGATGGTGTTAAGAGACAGAGACCTTTATCAGAGCAATGGACTGAGCTCCCGAGGTCCAGTTGAAGGGCAGAAGAAGGTAGAAGATGAGAAAGGAAGTCAGGACCACAAGGGGTTGTTCCACCAACTGAGGCAGTGTGCCTGTTCTAATGGGAGCTCAACAAATTCAGATGAACTGGGACTGAATGAGCATGGTATCCCAGGGGACTCTGACAAAGGGGACTGAGTGAGAAGCCATTGATAAAGGCACTGGGACTTGTTTTTATTGCTTGTTCTGGGTTATTGTTACCTTATTCTATATGGATGCACAGCTTCCCTAAGCCTGGAAGTAGGGCATAGTACCTTGGACTTCCCATAGGGCATGGTTTTCTGCCCTTTCTCAAGCAAGGATGGGGAGGGAGGATGGTGAGTGGGAGAATGGGAGGCGAATGGGAGGAGAGGAGGAAGTGTAAATTTTTGAATAGAAAAATAAAAAAAAATTAAAACAGATAAAATTAAGGTATTATAGAGCAAAATTTTAGAAAACTTAAATGCCATTTAAAATTAAATAAAATCAAAGAAACAATTAAAAAATGCTTAGGGTAATAATGTCCCTAATAAAATGTCAGAAAGGGTAGAAATCTCTCTAAAAGTACCACAGTTAGCAGGAAAACCACTGACAAATAATGGAGGCTAAGAGAGAAAGGGTCTTTTTTTCTGTATAGTTATATTAATAGGACATTAAATTAGGAAATGTCAATGCTAAATTGGTTACATAAAATCACAAATGGATCTACTCAGTAGGAATTCTCATGTATACAATTGTATTACACAATAAACTATAATAATTTTATTATGTAGTAGGATTGATTTGACACTTTTACTATAGATATTTTTTAAAGGAAGAAGAAGAATGAGCATGAAATAATATAAATAGAGTACTTATGTATGAAATTCTAAACTATGATAAGAGAGTATACACATGCACGCATATGTATGTTTAAATATAATTATGCATAGTCAACCTCATACATGTAGATATACATAAATATCCTCTATATAATAATTTATAATGATTTACTTAAAAAAACAAGTAGATTCCAAATATTTAGGGTTCTTTCTAAATATCATAATCACTATTAAAACTAATCTATGTATATATATGCATATATATATATAAATCTTTAATGAAAGAGACTTTATTTAAGGAAGTTGTGTGTCCACCAATTTTAAGCCTACTATTGTTACATAGCACATTTCATGGCAAGACACTCTGAAAATAATTGTAACTTTCCTTTTCAATTATTTAAATACATTAAATAGCCCCTCTAATAAGGTTAAGCTTCATTTATCCTGCCATTAGGCATACTAGGATATTTGAGCACTGGAAAAAGTACAAAAACAATGTGTTTAGTTTAAGCTTTTGAAATTTCACTGAGTCAAATGTTCTTTTATATAAATCAAATATTGGTTTCATGTCGATGTTTATTGGAACTAGAATATATGAGATTGGATTTCTACTTTGAATGTAATGTGACATTTTAGCCTAGCTGGGCATGAATACTCTGAGAACTTTCACTTTCTACACTTCTCTAATATTCTGAAATTGTATAATACCAGCATGCTTGCTTTAGAAAATGAGTATTGGGGGTGAGGGGTGGAAGTAAGGGGAGATGGTTAGTGAGAGAGGAGAGGGGGAGGATTGGGGATGGCTTGGGGGAATGGGAGGGGGAAGGAAGGAAGGATGGTTATGGGAGCAGGGAAATTTATATCTCAACTAAAGGAGCCGTTTTAGGATTTGCAAGAGACTTGATTCTGGAGGGGTTCCCAGACCCAAGGAGAGGTCCCCAGATTGTACCCTTGGCAGCAGAGGAGAGGGTGCCTGAACTGGCCTTGGGCCATAACCAAATTGATGAATATTTTGCATGTCACCACAGAACCTTCATATGGCAATGGATGGAGATAGAGACAGAGACACATATTGGAACACTGGACTTAACTCCCTAGGTCCAAATGAGAAGAAGAGGGAGGGAGATCGTGAGCAAGGAAAGCAGAACCAGAGGGAACCTTCATCCGAAGATGGATAGAGATAGAGACAGAGACCCACATTGGAGCACTGTACTGAGCCCCCAAGGTCCAAATGAAGATTAAAAGGAAGGTGAACATGAAAAAGGAAGTCAGGACAAAGAAGGGTGCGTTCACCCACTGATACAAGGGGACTGATAGAATGAGAGCTTACCAAGGCCAGCTGGACTGGGACTGAACGAGCATGTGATCAAACGGGATTCTCTGAATGTGGCTGACATGGTAGCTGACTGAGAAGCCATTGACAATGGCACTGGGTCTGGTTTTGTCAGCATGGACTGGTTTTTTGGGATCCTGTTCTGTTTGGAAGCTCACCTTCCTGGACCTGAAGGGAGCGGGGAGGAACTTGGATTTCCCACAGGGCAGGAAATACTGATTGCTCTTGGGAATGGTGAGGGAGAAGGAGAGGGAGTGGGGGGAGCAGGAGGGTGTTGAGAGGAGGGGAGGAAGTGGAAATTCTTTACATAAATAAATAAGGAAAAAAAAAGAAAATGAGTATTGTGAAATTGTCTTCTAGGTTTCTCAATTTCCAAGTGAGCATGTTGCTGATTGTCTGAGGTTACAATATAACCATAAAAGCAATAAAATAAGATAAAGACTATAACTCACAGACTACATTGTTTACTACTCTAAAGATCATGGTATTCAGTTTACTCACCAAACTTATTTGGTTCTCTAAATACCAATATTAATTTATCTTTTCTGAATTGCAGATGATATTGTTAAAAAATTGGCAAATGTCTGGGTTCCACTATCATCCTAATGCATATAGTACAGTTAGAACAGCATGGAGGTGAATCCATGCCCATCGAACATAATTGGATACAAAATTGTGGGTATGTTTGACCAATTGTGTACTCCTTAGTGGTAAAGATAATGACACTTTGAAATTTGCAGACACATAATGAAACTAGAAAATACCATCCTGAGTGACTTAACACAGACCAGAATAATGAGGATTGTATGTACCCAATCATAGGTGAACACCGAATAAAACGCAGAGTAGGAAACCTATACAACACGATCCCAGACAGCACCAGTCTATTCCCCAGAGCAGTGGGGCACTGAAGATATCCACTTGGAGCTTAGCAAAACTGGTCTTTGGGTAAAGAACTCCCCATGTCTTGAATCTGAAACAATGCATGATGTCTGAACTGGACAAGCCTTATCAAAGACAAGGGATTGCCAAACTTTGCCAAGACAGGGTAAGATGAATTTAAAACTTTTCCTGCCTCTGAAAGTGCTCTGTTAGTGACTCTAAGTCATAGAAAATGCTATTTGCTCGACTGTTGAAAATGAGATTTTGGGTGATTGTCTACATAGCCAGTTGCTTCTGTCATTTATTGCACATTTGAAAGTTTCTTCTTTGTCCATCATGTTTCCAAAAGTAATATTATTTTCCTCTCAAGTTTTCAATGGTGTTGAATACTATACAGTCATAGTGCCATTCCTCTCATGACTTGGCCCAGCCATTACTAATATAAATCTTAGACCCCTTAGGATAGAATATTTATTGAAATATTTAGGATACTTTTCTTTCTTGATATTGTTTATGATAGGTATAAAGCTATTTTTTTTTGGTTTTTCAAGACAGGGTTTCTCTGGTAACTGTAATTTTTATACTTCATATCTGTTCTTATTGTTTATAGTTCTACATTTGTTTAAGTTGGAAGCATGGGAATGGGCGTGGGGTGGGGAGAATGGGGGATGAGAAGAAAGAAGGGGAGGATTGGGGAGAGCTAGGGGGATGGGAATGGTTGAGATGGAGGAATGGTGGATATGGGAACAGGAAAGAAGATATCTTAATTAAGGGAGCCAGTTTAGGGTTGGCAACAGACTTGGCTCCAGAGGAGTTTCCAGGTCTCCATGGGGATGTCCTCAGCATGGTCCTTGGGCAGTAAAGGAGAGGGTGCCTGAACTGGCCTTATCCTATAGCCTCACTGATTAATATCTTGCATGTCACCAAAGAACCTTGATCTGACGATGGATGGAGATAGAGACAGAGACCGATATTGGAGCACTAGACTGAGCTCCCAAGGTCCAGATGAAGAGCAGAAGGAGGGAGAATATGAGCAAGGAACTCAGGATCGCGAGGTTTGCTGTGGGACTGATCGAATGGGAGCTCACCAAGGCTATGTGGATTGGGACTGTAGGAGCATGTGTCACTCCTGAGAAGGGAGAATGGTCTGTCCATGCTGTTGGGCTGCTGCTCTGTAACCTGCTCCCCATAGTGGATAACCAAACACTACCTAAATACAGAGGGAGTTGTTGACCTTATTATAGAGGGATATGTCATACTGTTCTGGCATCCTTGAGAGTTCTGTCCCATATCGTGTGAATATTATTCTTTGTAACCTAGTTAAGGTCCCATTAGCTTAACAGGGCTAGAGGTATTTTTGGTTCGTGAAAAGCATTTCTGCCCAAATTTATCCACACATCTTTGGATATGGATGTATGTTCCTCAATCTGCAGATAATTCACTAATTTCAAAGTCTTCACCTCCTGCACTACAATTTGCAACATGCTCTCTTTCTTAGATATAGCTGATCTTTGTTAGAACTTGACTCTCCTTTAAAGAAGCAAGCATCCTGGAATCAGGCATCTGCTTAGACATCACATGCCCACTGTCCACCATATCAGCATAAGAAATGTCATACATCATAGGAGTTTCTTCACCCTGGGGTTTAGCATAGAGCTTTTCATCATCAACACTTACGTTTCAGAAGAGATTTGTGTCTTTGTTTTGGAGTGCTTGATTTTAAAATAATCAAACAACAATAAAACTTAGAAAAAAATGGGGGAATACAAAAATAACTTTGTATGGAAAATTCCAAAATTTGAAATATGACCATAAAAAGAAAAGATAAAATATTCTGACAAAAGATTTTTTCATGAGAAAGCAACAGCATTGTAGCGTTGAGAGTTAGCAGGTTGGTTAATAAGCCAGGGAGTGTTAACCATTAGCTTTATATGCAAAAATAACATCATTTTACACCAATAATACTCGTGCACTTTTGTTTAAAGAGCTAAAAATTTTCAGTGCGTTTTTCTAATTATACTTTATTAATACATAATACTTACCATTATTCTTGGACTTAAAAATACTTCATGACATGTGAAGATTCAATTTATATCCCGAAGAAATGGATATCTTATCTGAAGACAGCGTATCATAAAGAATAGATCTGTTGGCAGAAGCTGATGGCTTGTATCCTAATGCCGTGACATGATATAATAAATGAGAAACTATAATATTTACAATACTGTCAGGGAGAAAAAATGAATATGAAAGTGGATGACAGGAAAAAAATTCAGTTTACCACAAAACAGAGTCCAATTATCAAAGAGGAAACCACTGTGATCAGGTATCGATCAGGAATCAATCATATATCCCACTTCTTGGGTCTATATCCTGCCTATCTTCCTGAAATCCAACATTTCTGCCTGTGGAGGGCTAATTATTATTCTTCACTGCCAATTGCAGCTTACTACTGTCACACTAAGAAATGCCATGTCAAGTTCCCTAAACACACTAATTGTGGAATCTGCCACTTGAAATTTTCATAATCAGAGATGCCTGAAGCTATTCTGTAACAATCATTTATTATAGTGAGTCCTCAAATGGTGCATAAGATCAGTACATTCCCGGTTTCTGTCAGGTATTCACTCCCAAAGTAAAATTTGATTACAAAAAATGCATAACCAAAGACTTATCAAGAAATCACAGATATTAAGGCTAAAGCAGTGGCTACATAGACTGAAGCACATTTCCTGCACTGCAAACAGGAACAGGTGACTCTTAGCAGAAGCATGGGGAAATCTCAGAAAATTTTGCTTTTACTTGGTATCTATTTCCTTTGTCTCCTGCAGGTCTCCGCAACAGATTTTGATCTCTGAGTTTGTTTATCGCCAATCTTTTAGCTGGACTTTAGCCAGGAGCCTGACTGGCAAAATCCCTCAATGCAGACCTTTTTATGTCATCTACGAACCAATAAGAAGAGAGATCTCAGACCAAGGACCAGTAAGCACAGAACTGCATTTACCATGATGATCTCATCCTGAGCTGATGATTCATCTGTGTCTCCCTCCTCCCTATGTGTTGTAAAAAGTAGCAGAGCCATTTAAAGGGGAACACAGGATGAAATGTAATTTACCCTTTCATTTGTCTCCAGTTAACAACAGACAAACCTGGCTCATTATGACTGGTTGCCACAGCAACAATGCAGCTGCTTTTGACTAGATTCTAGCTGTATACACGAAAACCTCCATTTTTATCTTCGGTTTTTTTATTGTGACTTTGCGCTGTCAAGTGTATCTGGCTTATGATTCTTTGTGATCTGTTTTTGTCTGTTTTTATGTGTATTTATTTGGGCAATTGAATTATAATTAATTATGTTATATATAATACATGTATAATATATAATTACAATGATCCATGTAGTTAAATTACAATACATAATATATCTAATTTCATAAAAATGTTGTATAAAGAGATGAATGGATTGTAGGAAGAAACGTTGATTTCATGTCCTGTTATAAATAGGCCCAACTGTAATAATATATGCTACTGTGTTTTAATGATAAAAAAATAAATTCAAATTAATTCATTTATGGGAAGAAATTTAAATATATTTATATTCTTAACATTTATGTTTGACTGTATAAAGTCCTTATATATTTTTCACTCCCACTTTTGCAAGAAGCAACTTTCATAGTGTTTCTAATCATATGTAATTAATATATATAAAATATTCCCTTAATATAATTTTATAAGTATTTGTTTAAACATCCAGTAGATTCCAGATACTAGAATTTCTCTCAAAATGTCATCATCACTATTATCTAAATAAATTTTTCTTTCTTTAATGTATTCAAAATATTTAAGGAAGTTGTAGGACAATTGATTAGAAACTATCTCTTGGTATGTGATTTCCCTACATGGCAAGCTATGCTGATAATAATTCTAAATTTCTTACTCAATTATCTCAATACTACAAATAGCTGCACTAATAATGGTTTGGCCTCATTGTCTTTCCTCTATTCGTATTGTGCTTTTGAGTACTGAATATGCTACAAGAATTATGCATTTAGTTCCAGTTCTTTGAAATTGATTGAGGAAAAAGTGCTAACATATTAATCAAATAGAGGTTTGATGCAGATATTTATTTAAACTTACGCAATTGAGATAGGTTTCCTCCTGAGATTGAAATGTGCTATTCTACCCTAACTGGCTATGAATACTCAGAAAACTTTCTGATACCACACTTCTCGAATATCCTGAAATTGTATAATACCAGCATGGCTGCATTAGAAAATCAGTATTATAAAAATGGATTGCAGGTTTACAAATTTCTAAATGAGCATATTCCTGACTGAGACTGCTACCTGAATGTCTCAACTTTCAATGTAACCATGAAGGCTTAAAAAATAAGATAAGTATAAATCACAGACCACAGAGTTGACCACTCTAAAGATCATTGTATTATTCTTACTCACCAATTTGATATGGTCCTCTGTAAAAAGCAATGTTAAATTATCTTTTCATAATTGTAGATAATAATGTGCAGGAATGCGCAGATGTCTGTGTTCTTCCTCTATAATCCTTAAGCGTTTAATGTAATCTGAATAACATGGAAGGAAATCCATGCCCATTGACCACAATTAGATAAAAAAAAATGTGGGCTCTGAAATGAGGTAACACAGACTAGAAACATGAAGATGGTTTGAACTAAAGCATAGGTGAACAATTATTATAAAGCATAGGATAGAGAACATTTAGCCAAGGTCCACAAAGTATCTAAGTAATAAGGTGAACATAAATTTAAAAAAAATGATAACCCTGGGAAGAGACAAAAAGACAAATATGATGAAAAAATGGGAAAGTATGGGTATGGTGGAAAAGGAATGCAGATTGTAAGGAGAAAGATAGAAATGGAGTGGAAAGAACTGGAAGTAACAGAATTGTCAAGATAGGGGATGGAACAAGACAGAGAGTAAAGAAAAAGTTTTATTCAATGAAAGAAATATTATAGGAATAGCTAAACTTTAGAATTGGAGGAATTCACAAGGATGACCACAACTAAGACCCTATGTAATAGTGGAAAGGGTACTTGAACAGCCCTTTGTTGTCAGATTGATTATTATCATAAATGTCATCATGGAACCTAAATCCAGTAAATTATGGAAACAGATGCAGAGATCCACAGTTGATCACATGGCTGAGTTCCTAAAGTCCAGTTGAAGAATGGGAGTAGGAATAATACATGGAAGAGATCAAGGTCATGATGGGAAAACCCACTGAAACAGCTTAACTGAGCTAATGGTAGCCTAGAAACTCTGACCTGACAATGAGGGAACTAGCATACTAACAAACTAGGCACTCTGAATGTGAGGGAGATTTGTATGATTGGGACAGACTTTGATTACAGGGTCAGTGGGACCGGGATTAATTCATCCTTCATGTTCTGATTTTAGGGAACCCATTCTCTGGAAGACTGTCTAGCAAAGTCTAGATATAGTGTGTACAAAATATATAAAATAGAAATGCAATTATGATATGTTCAAAAGAAATAAAATGAATTAATAATGAAATTGCCTGTGTTAGTGATGTGTCTTTTAAAGGTATCATTTAAATCATATATAAACAAGCAAAAAATTACATTTACATTTAACTTAGTGTTACTTTAATGTGATTTGGCTTTTGAATAATTGCAAGTCATAGACAGAAATTATAAGTACTGGAATATTTCTTTTACTAGTTTTTCTTTATCTCCTTGGAAACAATTAAAGTCACAGTGGTTTTACTCTTTGAAATTGTATTATTTGTTTTATATACTTACTTCATATCACAGGGTAGGAGGGGCAGCCTGAGCAAAAAATGGGCCTGTTTACTAATCCCATATTTTAAGGCAAGTGTAGATCACAGCCCAGTCTGTGGTAAGATATTAGGCATCAGCTGGGCAGGTTTAAAATCCATGTTTATATGGTTGCTCTTCAGTTTGTAGACATGAGCATTGAGGATGAAATCACTGCTGAGTAAGTGAGAAATGTAAGGAATAAACATAAATATTTTCTAAGAAAAATACATATAAAATAATACATACCAACACTATTATGAATAAATGTAATCATAAAATTTCCCAAGAAGATAGCAAAAAGGGCATTTTATTTCTACATCAGAAAATAAATAAAATGTAATAAGTAGGGAGTGAGTACATACTGATCAAGAACAGGGTACAGAATATTCCTTTATCTTGTGTGAATACTTGTCATTTTGATTGATTTAAGAAATAATCTGACAGAATAACTTTTAAGTAGGATAAGTTTTGGCTGAAGAAACAGACAAAAAGTAGTTAGGAAAATGGAGAATTATCAGTATCATGAGAAGTTGTGGAAAGTGGATGTAGTCCACCTGGCAGAGCACATATAAGAAGTAGAATTAATTTAAATATTTACTTATTTAATAATAAACTGAACTATTTCTGAGTGTTTAGAATAAATCATAATTTTCTCTGTGGTTACTCAGGAACTGTCTAGTGGGAAACAAAACTCGGCCTACTAATGATATTCTGATGTAGTGAACTAATTAGTATAAGACAAAGTAAAATATATAACTAAAAGATTCTAAGCAATCAAAAAATTGAATTAAATGTGGATTCTGAATAGTGTCTTTGTTCAGCTATGATCAATGCTAGTGTGAAACAGTGGAATGGCTCTTTAAGAGATGTTTTATGAGCTGGGTGCAGGTGACTACCAAGAGCATAACTCCATTAAGTTGTCCTCCGTCCAAATACTTTACAAGGTTTATTAACAATGGGCTATATGCTACTCAGTGTAAGAATGTACCCAATAATGTCCCAGAGGTTCAGTGATAATCATGGCTCCCTGAGACCTCAACCATGAAGCTAGTCTCTGAGGACCCAAAGGTGAGGAGCTAACTACAAATGCAACAAATATTGTAGTTAAACATTTGTGTCATCTAATAAAAGAACAATACATTTTTTAGTAAAGAATATTCAGACAAAAAAGACTATAGATAGGCTGCTGTGTGTTTATAAATATGCATGTGTCAATGTCTCTGCTGGTCTTTTTTTAAATGTTGGTTATTAATTTAAATGAGATAATATTAATGGATCACTGATAAGATGGGATTTATGCAATTGCATTATTTTTATTTACTTTTCATTCATTTTGCACACTTTAAAAAGTTCTGCCACAGATCCTTCTTCCACATGCTTCCCTCCCCACAGTACATCCTCACAAATTTCAACCAAAGGATAGGCTGGGGGGGGGCAACTTAACTTGGCATATTAAGCTGATGCAGTTCAAACCCTACCCTATCAAGATGAGTTAGACATCCAAAGTTATGAAATTATCCCCCCAAAATTACATCTTGTACCAGAAATAATTCCTGTTGTCCCTCCCAATCCCTTAAGTTGACCAAGCTACACATCTATCTCCCACAAAGTTATGCTAGATCCGTGAAATACAGGCTTCATAGCAGTTTACATAGAGTTCATGATTTCCCAAGAGCTTGGTTCTGTCTTGAGAGGCTTCTTGGTTGAAGCTTCTCAAGATCTTCAATCTCCCTTGCTCATATAATTCCTGCTCAATTGGCATTTTGGAATCTCTTTGGACCATTGAAAATTCCTTCTATATTAATATACAATAATTTTGGAAAAAATCCATCACATCCCAATTTTAAAACTACTGCCCAATTTCCAAAATCACTACTACATTCGAAGATTGTATACTTTTAACCCTTTAATGACAACTCAGTTCATTTAAGCAAGTTGTATGTCATTCAGTATGAATCCACCTACTGGAACATTAGTAGCCAATTTTGCTAAACATCCTTGAAAAAACATCTAATGTTCGTTCTCAGTGATCTCACTCTGATATGGATCAGGCATCATTAGTCCTGCCATTAGGCATGCTGGGATTTCTGAATTTTTGATATACCACAAGGATTAAGCATTTTGTTCTATATCTTGGAAGTCATGAATTCGCATGTGCTTATCTGAATCCTTTTCAACATGTCTAAAGGTTAGAGAGTTCAGACCTACTCTTGCTGCTTCAAGTGTATAAGCGAGGATGCTAGGACCTAATGTGTTATTACAGAACATTGTGCCTAGACAAAAGAGTATTTTACCTAGTGAGTGGTTACTACCTGTTTGGAGATGTGTAGAAGAATTTACTTTGTATGGTCTTTGTACCATGGAAAGGAAGTCTTGGATCATACTCAATTTTATAGTGAGATACATAAGAACAATGAATAATAATTTTGAGACAGATAAAAGTATTCACTGGATGCCCTACTCTTCTACAAGTTGTGCACATTACCGCAACTTCAAGTATGCAGTGAGTCTATGTCAAGCCATTAAGCAGTTTGTCACATAGTGCTTATAAAACCCACTTAAATGCTTGGTCTCTTGATAGAGCCAAATGTCACTATAGACATTTCCCAGGATGCCTGGATTTCAAAATTGTGTGGCTTTCCAACTGCTATTGCTGTATCAGGAAAACTTCTCTGAAAGGAGCTGTTGCAAGCCACCTACAAAAGACAGGCTAATAAGAAGCCCTGATTACCTCTGTTCTTTTATGTCTAGAATCCTTTTCCACACGCTCTCAGATTTTAAGTGGATAATAGTTGGCCACAGGTGCACCAATTTGTTGTAAAGAAGGCCATTTTTTTGGTTGCAAGCTTCTTAGACCTGAAATAATCACACAGAAACTGTTTTATTTAAATCACTGCTCATCTCATTAACTCTAGCTTCTTATTGACTAACTCTTACATATAATTATCCAATCTCCATTAATCTGTGCATTGCCATGGGACTGTGGCTTTCTGGGAAATTTTCCATGTGGTTCCAGCTGGGAGCCAAGACTTTTCTGTGATGCTACCTCGTTTCTCCTAGCATTCAATTTAGTTTTCCAGGCCTACTCAAGTTCTGCCCTTCTATAGGTCAAAAGCAGTCTCTTTATTCAGTAATGGTATTCACAGTATACAGATGGGACACTCACATTACTTATTGGGCTAGATCTTTTTGCTTACCTGTATTTTGTATTTAAAGTTTGACTTTTGTAAATCTTAGAAATAATTTTATCTTAGTACAGAGTTTTTCTTTGAGAATGTCTACAGCTATGCAATAAACCTATGTATCCAGATGAGCTGTAAATGTACTCCTACTTTATCTAGCTTTTAGACACTTCATGCACACTATGGGTGACTGTAGGCCTCTAATTCTTGAATACCTACTTGTTGTCTACATAGGTCCTAATAATACAATTTAGTTCTTCATCTCTTCGTTTTTTCATACAATACAATAGGAACAAATTTATACCTAGGCTGAGCTAGTTAAAATTTAACAGCCTAGTACTGGATCTTTGACTACACAAAGTATAAACTTGTCTTCCTTTAGATTATTTAATGGTGGATGCTTTTTATGAATTTCCTAGCCATCTTTAAATCTGATCACAAAGGCATTAAAACAAAGCTTTTCTTCCTTTCAATAATTTTCCTGTGACGACTGACACTCCATTAAAGTCTTGCCACCCTTGCTTTCTAGTAATTCAATTTTACCACTCCCTGTTCTTGTCCATTCCTTTATCTCTTCAACACTGCATGTCTGCCAGTTTTTACATTATAATTTGTTGTAGGGGTCACTAATTCATTTTTGTAAAAAAAAATATTGGTTAATTGACAATAATCTAAAATAGTCAAGCTTGTAGTCATGTTAGTTAGCTTTTCAAGATGTACAGAGATCTATTTCAGATGGATAGGTATTCTTCAAACCTTTTAAAGACTACATAATATGTCATTTAAAATTGTTTTCATCAGCCAGGATTTTTCATGACAATGAGACACATATACACATGGCAGCACCAGTCTACTACAAAAAAAATGGTCACCAAAGAGACTCTATATGGAGTTGGTTAGCCATTTCAAAAAAAAAAAAAAAAAAAAAAAAAAAAACCTGTGCCTGCCTGAACTGTTTGCCTGAATTGAACTTGAAGGACTCATTGAGAAAATGATGGCTAAAGCTCCCTACAAATGGTGAGAGAGTCCTTTGGGGTTCCTGTTTCATAAAACAGTCTACAATACATTTTGTAGGGCATACATAAAATTACTGACAAGATGCCATATAGGTAAAAGTATCTATTTTTTTGTTTCCTGTTTGTGGAAAATTCCGACAAATAATATGGGCCTGTAGTCGAAAGATGGATGCTGCAACCATACCAAAAAAACTTTGGGTGATTATATGGGAAATGAGATGTCTTTGTCAATTCTGGAGTTTTAAAATTTGCTTACAGTGTACTTCCTGTTTACTTAAGTAATATATCATTCTGGAAATTTTGATTGATATGGGATTCCCCTCTGTATGCTGTTATTAACAATGTTTAATAAAGGAACAGTCTTGGGTATATAGCAGAGCTATAGGGGAACAGAACTAGGGGAGGAAAACTAAACTAAATTATTGAAAATGGAGGAGTTTAAAAGAAGTCATGGAGCCCCCACTTTAGACTGACATGCTGAAACTTTGCTGGTAGGCTATGACCTCAAAATGCACATATTAGTAGAAATGGGTTAAATCAAGATGTAAGAGTTTGCAAATAAGAAACAATGCAGCTGCTTTTGCCTAGATTCTAGCTGTATACATGAAAGCCTCCACTTACATTTTTGGGGTTTTTTTGTGTGTGACTTTGTGCTGTCAAGTTCATCTTGCTTCTGATTCTTTCTGATCTGTTTTTGTCTGTTTTTATGTCTGTTTATGTGATTGAATTACAATTAATAATGTTATACATAGTACACGTAATATTTATTATGTCTAAGTATAATATATGATTATAATGATTCATGTAGTTAAATTACAATGTATATTAGATCTAAATTTATTAGAATGTTGTATAAGGAGATGGATGGATTGTAGGAAGAAATGTTGATTTCACGTCCCATTGTAAATAGACCGGCTGTAAAAAGGTATTCCACTGTGTCTTAGTGATAAAAAAATGAATTCAAGTTAAAGCATTCACGGGAAGAAATTTAAATATATTTATATTCTTAACATTTATGTTTGACTGTTTAAAGTCCTTATATAGATAGTTTCACCCCCACATTTGCAAGAAGCAACTTTCAGAGTTTTTCTTATCATATGTAATTAATATATATAAAATATTGCCTTAATACAATTTTATATGTATTGGTTTTAAACATCCAATAGATTTCAAATATTAGAATTTCTCTCAAAATTTCATCATCACTATTAAATCTAAACAATTTTTTCTTTCTTTAATGTATACAAAATATATTTAAGGAAGTTGTAGGACCATTGATAAGAAACCATCTATTGGTACATGATTTCCCTACATGGCAAGCTATGCTGATAATAATTCTAAATTTCCTACTCAATTAGCTCAATACTACAAATAGCTGCTCTAATGCGGGTTTTGTTTCATTGTCTTTCCTCTATGCATAACTTTTGAGTACTGGATATACTACAAGAATTATGCATTTAGTTCTGGTTGTTTGAAATATATCAGAGAAAAAGAGCTTACATATAAATCAAATAGTGGTTTGATGCAGATATTTATTTAAACTTACATTATTGAGATAGGTTTCCTCCTGAGATTGAAATGTGTCATTCTATGCTAACGGGCCATGAATACTCAGAAAACTTTCTTATACCACACTTCTCTAATGTCTTGAAATTGTATAATACCAGCATGGCTGTATTAGAAAATCAGTATTCTAAAAATGAATTGCAGGTTTACAAATTTCCAAATGAGCATATTCCTGATGGAGACTGCTACCTGACTGTCTCAGCTTTCAATGGAACCATGAAGGCAAAAAAATTAAGATGAGTATAAATCACAGACCACAGAGTTGACCACTCTAAAGATCATTGTATTATTCTTACTCACCAAATATAATATGTTCCTCTGTAAACACCAATGTCAAATTATCTTTTCTTAATTGTATATAATAATGTCCAGAAATGTGCAAATGTCTGTGTTCTTCCTCTACAATCCTTAAGCATTTAATGTAATAAGAACAACATGGAAGAAAATCCATGCCCATTGACCATAAATAGATTTTTAAAAAGTGGGCACATTTACACTATGGAGAACAACTCCACATTAAAAATAAATTTCCAGGCAAATGTATGATTCTATAAAAATCCATCTGAAGTGAGGTAACTCAGACCAGAATCATGAGGATGGTTTGAACCAAAGCATAGGTGAACAATTATTATAAAGCATAGGATAGAGTACCTATACACCAGAAACAGAGAATCTAAGTAATAAGGTGAGCATAAACATAAAATGATTTCATTGGGAAGAGCAAAGAGACAAATATGATGCAAAATGGGAAAATATGGGTATGGTGAAAAGGGAATGCAGATAGCAAGGACAAAGATAGAAATGGAGTGGAAAGAACTGGAAGTAACAGGATTGTCAAGATAGGGGATGGAAAGAGACAAAAGCAAAGAAAAAGTTCTATTCATTGACAGAAATATTATGGAAATAGCTAAACTTTAGAATTGGAAAAATTCACAAGGATGACCACAATTAATACTCTATGTAATAGTGGAAAGGGTACTTGAACGGTCTTGTTTTGTTGTAAGAATGATTACTATCTTAAATGTCATCATAGAACCTAAATCCAGTAAATTATGGAAATAGATGCAGAGATCCACAGTTGATCACATGGCTGATTTCCTAATGTCCAGTTGAAGAATGGGAGTAGGAATAATACATGCAAGAGATCAAGGTCATGATGGGAAAACCCTTTAAAACAGCTTACCTGAGCTAATGGTAGCCTAGAAACTCTGAACTTACAATGTGGGAACTAGCATACTAACAAGCTAGGCACTCTGATTGTGAGGGAGATTTGTATGATTGGGGAAGACTTTGGATATAGGGGCAGTGTGACCAGGATTGATTCATCCTGCTTGTCCTGATTTTAGGGAACCCATTCTCTGGAAGACTATCTAGCAAAATCTAGATATAGTATGAACAAAAAAATAGAATACAAATGCAACTATGATACGTTCAAATGAAATAAAATGAAATAATAAGGATATTGTCTGTGTTAGAGATGTGTCTTTTTAAGGTATCTGGTAAGTCATATATAAACAAGCAAAAAATTACATTTACATATAACTTAGTGCTATTTAAATGTGATTTGGCTTTAAATAATTGTAAGTCATTGATAGAAATTATGAGTACTGAAATATTTCTTTTTACTAGAAATATTTCTTTTTGCATTTTCTTTATTTCCTTGGAAACAAAGTCACAGTGGTTTAACTCTTAGAAATTGTATTATTTTCTTTTTCTTTTTTTTAAGAAAGTAATTTTATTAAATTATAAAAGTTTCCATTTCCGCCCCTCCTCCCAACACCCTCCCACTCCCCCCACTCCCTCTCCTCCTCCTTCTCCATCCCTAAGAGCAGTCAGGGTCTCCTGTCTGTGGGAAGTTCAAGTTCCTCCCCCCTCCCTCCAGGTCCAGGAAGGTGAGTGTCCAGACAGACTGGATCCCCAAAATCCAGTATATGCAGAAGAAACAAGTCCCAGTGTCATTGTCAATGGCTATTCAGAAAGACCCCAGGCCAGCCACATTCAGAGAATCTGGCCATATTCAGAGAATCTGGTTGGATCACGTCCTCGTTCAAACCCAGTCCAACTGGCCTTGGTAAACTCTCACTAGATCCGTCCCCTTGTATCAGTGGGTGATCGCATCCCTCGCAGTCCTGATTTTCTTTTTCATTTTCTTCCTCGTTCTGCTCCTCATTTGGACATTGGGGGGCTTAGTCCGGTGCTTCAATGTGGGTCTCCATCTGTATCGCCATCCATCTTCGGATGAAGGTTCCCTCTGTTCTTGCCTTCTTTGCTCACATTCTCTTTCCTTCTGCTTCTCGTTTTGACCTAGGGAGTTAAGTCCAGTGTTACTATGTGGGTCTCTGTCTCTATCTCATCTATTGCCAGATGAAGGTTCTATGGTGATAAGCAAAATCTTCATCAGTATGGTTATGGGCCAAGGCCATTTCAGGCACCCTCTCCTCTGTCCATAGAACACTCTGGGGATCTCTCCTTGGACCTGGGATCCCATTTATAATCAAGTCTCCTGTAAACCCTAAAATGACTCCCTTAGTTGAAATATATTCTTCCCTGCTCCCATATACATCCTTCCTCTCCCCCCCATCCTAGTCCATGGAGTTTTCCCCATTCCTCCCCTACTCCCTTCTCTCTAACCCTCTCTCCTTCCAACACCCCTCCCACCCCCCCATGCACCCGAGGTTACCTGGGACTCTTGTCTATTTCCAATCTCCAGGAGGATAGCTACATGATTTTCATCAGGTTCACCTTCTTATTTAGCTTCTCTAGGATCACGAATAATAGGCTCAAAGACATTTAATTATGGTTAGAATCCACTTATGAGTGAATACATACCATATTCCTCTTTTTGGGTCTGGCTTACCTCACTCAGTAAAGCGTTTTCTATTTCCATCCATTTGCATGCAAAATTCAAGATGTCATTGTTTTTTGCCGCTGAGTAAAACTCTAATGTGTATATGTTCCACACCTTTCTTAACCATTCTTCTATTGAGGGGCACCTAAGTTGTTTCCAGGTTCTGGCTATTACAAATAGTGCTGCTATGAACATAGTTGAACAAATGCTTTTGTAGTATGTTAGGGCACCTTTTGCGTATATTCCCAAGAGTGGAATTGCTGGGTCCTGAGGGAGGTTGACTCCCTGTTTCCTGAGAAACTGCCACACTGATTTCCACAGTGGCTGCAAAAGTTTGCATTCCCACCAACAATGGATGAGTGTTCCCCTCATTCCACATCCTCTCCAGCATAGGCTATCATTGGTGTTTTTGAGTTTGGTTATTCTGACACGTGTAAGATGATATCTCAAAGTTGTTTTGATTTGCATTTCCCTGATCGCTAAGGAGGTTGAGCATGACCTTAAGTGCCTTTTGGCCATTCGAAGTTCATTTGTTGTGAATTCTCTGTTCAGTTCAGTACCCCATATTTTAATTGGGTTAATTAGAGTTTTTTAGGCTTACTTCATGTTACAGAGTGGGAGGGGCAGCCTGACTAAAAATTGGGCCTGTTCATTAATCCCATATTTTAAGGCAAATGTAGATCACAGCCCAGTCTGTGGTAAGATATTATGTATCAACTGGGCAGGTTTAAATTCCAAGTTCATTTGATTGTTCTTCAGTTTGTAGACATGAGCATTCAGGATAAAATCACTACTGAGAAAGTGAAATATGTAAGGAATAAAAATAAATATTTTACACTAAAAATACATATAAAATAATACATACCAAAACTATTATGAAAAAATTTAATCATAAAATTTCTCAAGTAGATAGCAAAAATTGAAATTTATGTGTACATCAGCATATAAATAAAATGGAGTATTAAGGAAGTGGGTACCTACTAATCAAGAACAGGGTACAGAATATTCCTTTATATTGTGTGAATATTTGTCATTTTGATTTATTTAAGAAATATTCTGACTGCATATTTTCTAAGTAGGATAAGTTTCAGCTGACGAAACAGACAAAAAGTAGTTAGGAAAAATCGAGAATTATCAGTGTCATGAGAAGCTGTAGAAAGTGGATGTAATCCATATGGCAGAGCACATATATGAAATATAATTACAATAATTACAAGTAAGTTAGTAATAAACTGAGCTATTTCCTGAGTGTTTAGAATAAATAATAATTTTCTCTGTGGTTATTCAGGAACTGTCTAGTGGGAAACAAAACTCTGCCTACTAATGATACTCTGATGTAGGGAAGTCATTATTATAAGACAAATTAAAATATATATCTAAAAGTTTCTAAGCAATCAAAAAATTGAATCAAATGTAGATTCTGAATAGTGTCTTTGTTCAGTTAAGATCAATACTAGTGTGAAACAGTGGAATGGCTCTTTAGGTGATGTTTTATGATCATGGTGCCGGTAATTACCAAGAGCATTAAGACTCCATTAAGATGTCCTCCATCCAAATATTTTATCAGGTTTATTAATAATGGCCTGTATGCTACTCGTTGTAAGAATGGACCCAATAATGTCCCAGAGGTACAGTGATAATCATGGCTTCCTGAGACCTCAATCATGTAGCTAGTCTCTGAGGGACCCAAAAGTGAGGATCTAGCTACAAATGCATCGAATATTATATTTTAACATTGTCCCATCTAATAAAATAACAATACAGTTGTTTAGCAAAGAAAGTTCAGACAAAAATGACTCTAGATAGACTGCTGTGTGTTTTTAGATATGCATGTCTCAGTGACTTTGCTGGTCTTTTTTTAAATGTTAGATATAAATTTAAATGAGATAATATTAATGGATCACTCCTAAGATGGGATTTATGTAATTGCTTTCTTATTATTTACTTTTCACTCATTTTATACTCTAAAAAAAAGTTCTCCCACAGATTCTTCTTCCATATGCTTCCCTCCCCACAGTTCATCCTCACAAATTCCACCCAAGGGATAGGTCACCCATGGCGGGGCAACGTAACTTGGCTATTAAGCTGATGCAGTACAAACCCTATCATATCAAGATGAATTTGATTTCATCTTAATTTCAAAGTTTTGAAATTATCTCTAAAAATTAGATCTTGTACCAGAAATAAGTCCTGTTCTCCCTACCAACTCCTTAAATTGTCCAAGCTACACATCTATCTTTCACAAACAGTTAGTCTAGATCAGTGAAATATAGGCTTCATAGCAGTTGGTATAGAGTTCATGATTTCCCATGAGCTTGGTTATGTCTCTGTAAGCTTCTGAAGATCTTCAACCTCCCTTGCTGATGTAATATCTGCTCATTGGCATTTTGGTATCTCTTTGGACCATTGAAAATTCCTTCTCCTATATTAATATACAAAAATTTTGGAGGAAAGAAACTCTGATTGCTTTTAGGACTGCAGAGGGAGGAAGAGAGGGAGTGGGGGGAGTGGGA
Organism: Myodes glareolus; assembly: GCF_982192425.1. NCBI lineage: Eukaryota > Metazoa > Chordata > Mammalia > Rodentia > Cricetidae > Myodes > Myodes glareolus. Next base: position 38,617,834 of record NC_142049.1, read on the forward strand.
GGGTATTCGGAGGAGGGGAGGAAGTGCAAATATTTATAAATGAATAAATAAAAATGAAGGAATAAAAAGACTTGTAATACCTATTCTTCTTGTCTAAAAACCCTTGTATGGGAGCTGCAAAATACACTCAGATTCTAACTGAAAAAAAAAAAAACATTTGGAAAAAATCCATCACATCCAAATTTTAAAATGACTGCACAATTTCCACTATGACATCCAAAGATTGTATACGTCTATCTCCTTAATAACATCTCAGTTCATTTAAGAAAGTTGTATGCCATTCAGTATGAATCTACCTACTGGAATATTAGAAGCCAATTTTGGTAAACATCCTAGAAAAAAAAATCTATTGTTCGTTCTCAGTGATCTCACTTTGATATGGATCAGGCATCATTAGTCCTGCCATTAGGCATGCTGAGATTTCTGAATTTTTGATATACCACAAGAATTAAGCATTTTGTTCTATTACTTGGAATTCATGAGTAAACATGTGCTTATATGAATCCTTTTCAATATGTCTAAAGGTCAGAAAGTTCAGACGTACTCTTGCGGCTTTATGTATATAAGCAAGGATGCTTGGAGCTAATGTGTTGTTACAGAGCATTGTGCATAGACAAAAGAGTATTTTTACCTAGTGAGTGGTTACTACCTGTTTGGAGATGTGTAGATGAATTTATTTTGTATAGTCTTTGTATCATGGAAACAAAGTCTTGGATCATACCCAATTTTATATTGAGGTGAATAAGAACTATGAATGGTAAACTTGAGACAAATAAAAGTTTCACTGGATGCTCTACTCATCTATAAGGTGTGCACATTACCCCAAGTTCAAGTATGCAGTGAGTCTATGTCAAGCCATTAAGCAGTTTGTAGCATAGTACTTACAAAACCCACTAAAATGCTTGGTCTGTTCACAGAGCAAAGGTCACTCTAGAAACACTGCAAAGGAAGCCTGCATTTTCAAAATGGTGTGCTGCTTTTCTTACAGCTATTGCTGTATCAGGAAAACTGCTCTTAAAGGAGATGCAGCAAGCCACCAAGAAAATACAGGCTAAAAAGAAGCCATGATTACCTTTGTTCTTTTGTGTCTAGAATCCCTTTCCACAGTCTCTCAGAATTCAAGTGGATTCTAGTTGGCCACAGGTGCACCAATTTGTTGTAAAGAAGGCCACTTTTTGGTTACCATCTTCTTAGACCTGAAATAATCACACAGATACTGTATTATTTAAATCACTGCTCATCCTATTAACTCTAGCTTCTCATTTTCTAGCTCTTACAAATAATTTATTCAATGTCCATTAATCTTGCATTGCCATGTGACAGTGGCTTACCAGGAAATTTTCCGTGTAGCTCTAGCTGGGCAACAAGACTTTCTGTGACTCTATCTCCTTTCTCCTAGCATTCAATTTTCATTTCCCTGCTTACCCAAGTTCTGCCCTCCTATAGGTCAAAAGCAGTTTCTTTATTCATTATTGGTAATCACAGCAGACAGAGGGGACACACTCATCACAGTCAGGCTAGATCTCTCTGCTTACCTGCATTTTGTTTTATAAAGTTTGACTTTTGTGACTCTTAGAAATAATTGTTATCTTAGTACAGAGTTCATCTTTGAGAATGCCTGCAGCTATCCAATAAACCTGTGTTTATTTATGTATAAACCATGAATGTACTCCTACTTGCTCTAGCTTTAAGATGCTTCATGTACACTATGGGTGACTCTAGGCCTCTAATTCTTGAATAACTGCCTGTTGTCTACATAAGTCATAATTATACAATTTAGTTCTTTATGTCTTCGTTTTTTTCATACAATACAATAGGATCAAGCTTATTCCTAGGCTGATCATGTTAAAAACTGACAGCCTAGTATTGGATCTTTGACTACTCAAGGCATAAACTTATCTTTCTTTTGAGTATTTTATGGTGGATGCCTTTTATGAATTTCCTAGCCTTCTTTAAATCTAATCACAAAGGCATTAAAAAAAAAGGTTGTCTTCTTTCAATAATTTTCCTGCAATGACTGAGGCTCCATTCAAATCTTGCCACTCTTGCTTTCTAGTAATTCAATTTTATCACTCCCTTTTCTTATTCATTCTTTTATCTCTTCAACATTGCATGTCTGCATTATAGCCAGTTTTTACCTTAAAATTTGTTGCAGGGGTCACTAATTCATTTTTGACCAAAAATATTGGTTAATTGATAATAATCTAAAATAATCAAGCTTGTAGTAATGTTAGTTAGATTTTCAAGATGTACAGAGATCTATTTCAGATGGATAGGTATTCTTCAAACCTTTTAAAGACTACAGAATATGTCATTTAAAATTGTTTCGATCATCCAGAATTTTTCATGACAATGAGACACATTTGCACATGGCAGCACCAGTCTACTACAAGAAAAGAATGGTCAACAAAGAGGATCTTTATGGAGTTGGTTATCCATTTCAAAAAAAAATTCTCTTGCCTGAACTGTTTGACTGAACTTGAACTTGAAGTACCCATTGGATAAATGATGGCTAAATTTCCCTACAAATGGTGAGAGAGTCCTTTGGGGTTCCTGCTTCATAAAAGAATCTTCAATACATTTTTTAGGACATACAAAAAATTACTGACAAGCTGCCAATATCGGTAAAAGTATCTTTTTTGTTTCCTGTTTGTGGAAAAGTCTGCCAAATAATATGGGCATGTAGTCTAAAGATGGATGCTCCAACCATACCAAAAAAAACTGATAAAAGAGATATAACATTTAAAAACATTGAGAGATATGAAATGCTGCCATGTTTAACTGAGAAAATGATGTAAACAGAGAAAAAATATTTTAGTTTGGTAATACAAGTTATTGTAGACTGTGATTTTGAAACAAATCTTTGTAAGCACCAAAAATGGGTGGCTAGTAGAATATATTCTCCAATGTTTTCAAACACAAATGGAATAATTTTTGTGAATTTAAGTCCTGATTTTGCTAATTCTATGGACTCCTGTACATGTCAGGAGCAGGCTGCCCTGTCTAGACCAATTTACAGTGAGGCTTTGGTTATACAGAGTTCCAAATGAGACCTGGAATAAAGACAGAACCTGACTGGTAAGAAATAGTACTGATAACTTTTTATAAGCATTCTTGGTCTTAGATAGCAGGAGTGTGTCCATTCAAATTGAGCATAAAATAAGAACCAACTAGAAGAGTGATCTCAATTTTAACTCTGCAGCCAATTTCTGTGGTCATCTTGGAGAGCTCAATCTAACTGCTGATTTGCTTCTTCCTCCATAGCAGTAGCAGACAAACTGAGCATGGACAAGAGAATGAATTTTAATTTACTCCAGAAAATAGGTCATCTTAATGAGAGGGGTATTATAAACAATAATCCATGATAACAATCTATTATAAAAAATAGTCCATGATAACTATGAGTGACAATTATTTATTGTTAGGGTCTACATCTTGGCTATCAATAGGAAAGCCTTCATTTCAATCTTTATATTTCTGATTGTGATTCTAGCCTGATCATTGAAGCTTATTGCTGGTATTTTCTAATAGGCCAATTCAGATTCTACAAATGCAATTAATAATTATATGAATTATAGAATTTGTAGTACATTTTAAATGTATGAATTTTAAATAGAAATTATGAAATAATAAAGATATTTTCTAAATAGGGATGTTATTTTAAAACCCAGTTCAAAAATGCACAAATTACATATGATATCTAGAAATGTCATGATAATTTTTCAAAAGTTTGATGTTTTAATTTAGAAAGAACAAAATATATTTATTATTTCCAAATTTCAAAAATGTATGCATGCTTTTATTAGTGTTTCACATATTTGTACATGTTTTACTTTGATTTCAGTTTAGTAGTCCCTAATATTTTGACATGTTTTAAGGAATTTTTATATAAACATTTTAATTTTGAGATAATTCACTGCATTGCCTTCAGTAGATTATTTCTGTAATCACGAATATCAGTACTTCATCCTCTGGTCATATATCTGTTCTCTCTTTTCACTGACATCTGGTTTCTGGGAAAATGTGTGTGTGTGTGTGTGTGTGTGTTTTATTCTAGCACACGAGGGGCATTATTCTAGCACATGGACATCATTTCAAACTGGCATACATGAGAAAATCTATCTTTCCCCTTTCATCATTTCTGTAAAAAATTTAAGCCATTCTGATAATATTTTGAATTCATAATGTTCCTCAGAATACAGTAGAACAATCTCTGGATTTTATAATGAAACAATTACATATGCAAACTTACACAATTTAAATTCAATAATGCAAGTATATATATATATATATACATATATACAAAACAATTGCTATTTGTATGTATTAGTATAATAGCAGGCCACAGCCTTGAAATGTGCCACATGTGGTATGAAAACAGGCAAGTAAATCTTAGAGATTCCTTCATTCACTGTATATGCTCCATGTCCTGGGACAATATGATATTGTCAGTATACCAGATTTTTTTCACATGTATCTATTATAAATAGATCCAGTTGTTAATATTTCAAATTACCAGTTCATAGACAGAGCCCTCTATGAGTTTGTTCATTTTTTTAATGTAAAAGCAGAAAATAACATAAGGGTTGTTATTTAGTGTAGACAAATATGTTTTTATGTGAAACTCAATTCTCTGCTATTTTCTTTCCCCTAATTCTATTTTTTTGCATTCTTATAGATTCTACAATTATTGTCTGCCTCCTTTACTAAAAAAGTATGATCACTACAATGTTTTTGATGTTTTTATAAAATAAACACATACATCAAATAAGAGCAACATTCAGAAGTTCCCCATACAAAACTACAAAGAATTAAATAAAATTAAATTTTACTGTTTATCTTAAAAATAAAGTATTTAAACAACTGTTTACACTATTAGGATCTGGGAGTCAGTCTATTAAACAATGATTATAGCTATAATTTCTACTTATACTCATCCTAAAATGTTAATGTCAAAACCACAACTAGAGCTAGCCCTGGTGCACTGCTGAGGAGCTCTCCCCAGAGAGGTGAGTGGGTGCTCGCCTGGGCAGCCTGCCTGTTCAGGAAGAGAGCACAGCCCCTCCCCCCTCAGCTTTTGCTGCAGGGTCTTCGGTATTCCAAGGGACCCCCTCCCTCCCCCCACTGCTGCGGGCCCTTTGTCTCCCAGGTCCTGGGAAGACCAGCTAGCCCTGTTGCACTGCTGAGGAGTTCTTCCCAGAGAGTGCTGAGGAGCTCTATCCAGAGAGTGCTGAGGAGTCCTACCCAGAAAGTGTTGAGGAGTTCTATCCAGAAAGTGCTGAGGAGTTTCATCCAGAGTGGAGGAGATGGGCAGGCGCCAATGCAAGTATTGCGTTGAAATACAACCTGAAAGGCAACATGACATCTCCAGAATCCAGGGAGCTCGAAACTAGAAGAATTGAACACCCTACTCCAGAAGAAATAGAAGAAATCGGCTCTAAGCAGATCTTTATGAAAATAACAGAGGAACTTAAACAGGAGGTGAAAATCTGCCGTAAAGAAATGGAAGATAAGTATAACAAAAAGATTGAGGAAATGAGTAAAGAAATGGAAGAGAAATATACCAAAAAGTTTGAAGAAATGAGTAAATCCGTAAATGAAATTCTGGGAAACCAAGAAAAAACAATCAAACAGGTAATAGAAACAGTTCAAGATTTGAAAACTGAAATGGAGTCAGTGAAGAAATCACAAACTGGGGGTCGGCTGGCTATGGAAAATCTAGGTAAACGAACAGAGACTTCAGAAACAAGCATAACCAAGAGAATACAAGAGATAGAAGAAAAAATCTCAGACTCTGAGGACACCATAGAGAAATTAAACACTCTGACCAAAGAAAACAGCATATCCAACAAATTCTCATCACAAAACATTCAGGAACTGTGGGACACAATAAAAAAACCAAATCTAAGAATAATAGGGGTAGAAGAAAGAGAAGAATTGCATTTCAAAGGTCCAGAAAATATACTCAACAAAATTATAGAAGAAAACTTTCCCATCCTAAAGAACGATATTCCTATGAAGGTTCAAGATGCATACAGAACACCGGATAGACTGGATCAGAAAAAAACATCCCCTTATCATATAATAATCAAAACACAAAGCATTCAGACTAAAGAAAGGATATTGAGAGCTGCAAAGGAAAAAGGTCAAGTAACTTATAAAGGTAAACCTATCAGACTTACACCAGACTTCTCTATGGAAACCATGAAAGCCAGAAGGTCCTGGATAGAGGTACTGCAGAAACTAAGAGACCATGGATGCAAGCCCAGACTACTTTACCCAGCCAAACTATTGTTCACTATCAACGGAGAAAACAAAATATTCCAGGATAAAAACAAATTTAAACAATACGTAGCTACTAATCCAGCCTTACAGAGAATATTAGAAGGAAAATCACAACCCAAGGAATCCAACATTCCCAACACTGCCTACATTAACTCAGACATCTAGCGACCCTTCACAAGCACAACTCAAAGAAGGAAAACACATACACTCTACTACATCTTGAATTTTGCATGCAAATGGATGGAAATTTAAAACACTTTACTGAGTGAGGTAACCCAGACCCAAAAAGAGGAATATGGTATGTACTCACTCATAAGTGGATTCTAGCCATAGTTAAAGATCTTTTGGTCTATAATTAGTGATCCTAGAGAAGATAGATAAGAAGGTGAACCTGAGGAAAATTTATATAGTTATCCTCCTGGATAATAGAACTAGGCAAGATTGCCAAGCAAAGTCGGGTGCATGGGGGGGTGGGGGAGGTGGAAGTAAGGGAAGATGGTTAGGGTGAGGAGAGAGGGCGAGAATTGGGGATGGCTTGGGGGAATGGGAGGGGGGAGGGTGGAAGGATGGTTATGGGAGCAGGGAAGTTTATATCACAACTAAGAGAGCCATTCAAGGGTTTGCAAGAGATTTCATTCTTGAGGGATTCCCAGTAAAAATTTTGCTTATCACCATAGATCCTTCATCTGGCAATAGATGGTGATAGAGATGGGGTCCCATGTTGGAACACTGGACTTAACTCCCTAGGTCCAAACGAGAAGCAGCAGGAAGAAGAACGTGAGCAGGGAGGGCAAGATCAGAGGGAACCTTCATCCGGAGATGGATGGCGATGCAGACGGAGACCGACATTGGAGCACCGGACTTAGCCCTCCAAGGTCCAAAGGAGGAGCACAAGGAGGAAGAACATGAAAAAGCAAATCAGAACGGCAAGGGGAGCGATCACCCACTGATACAATGCGACTGATCTAATGAGAGTTCACCAAGGCCAGTTGACTGGACTGAAGGAGCGCTTGATCCAACCAGATTCTCTGGAGGAGGCTGGATTCTCTGAATGTGGCTGGCCCGAAGTCTTTCTAAAAAGCCATTGACAATGACTCTGGGACTTGTTTCCTCAGCATATTCTGGATTTTTGGGGATCCAGTCTGATTAGATACTCACCATCCTGGTCCTGGAGGGAGCGGGGAGGAACTTGAACTACCCACAGGGCAGGAAACCCTGACTGCTCTTAGGGATGGAGAGGGAAGAGGAGAGGGAGTGGGGGGAGTGGGAGGGTGTTGGAAGGAGGGGCGAAAATGGAAACTTTTATATTTTAATAAACTTTGAAAAAGAAAAAAAACCCACAACTAACAAGAATACAACATATCAAGGCAAAATGTGTGATTTTCCAGCTACTTCAAATGTCGCAATCTGTCAAAATTTAGCTGTTCGAGGGTATTACTGATTTCATATGCATAGACAAATCTGTATTCTTACTTTTATATTTTTTAAAAATGCAGATATATAATTGACAAAAAGAAAAATTTGCCAAATGCAACAATTGAGCCTACTCCATGTTGTTAGTGAGATAGTGGTAACAGAACCATAAACCTCTCCTCTGCAACCTTTCTGAGGAATATAATTTCTAACTCTGTCCTAAATATTTATCTGTACACACAAGAAACATTGGCTATAATTTGCAGGAAAAATAAACAGATAAAGTTAAGATATTAGAGAGGAAATTTTTAGAAATCTTAAATGCCTATTAAAATTAAATGAAAGCAAAAAAAACAATGAAAACTGCTTAGCACAATGACATCCCTTATTAAAATGTCAAAAGAGATTAAAAACTCTCTAAGATTAATGTAAACAGCAGAAAAATCTCTGACAAATGTTGGAGGCTAAGAAGAAAGGATAATTTTCTACTGTATAGTAATATTGATAAGCCTTTGTATTAGAAAGCTCAGTGTGAAATTGGTTATATAAAATCACAACAGTTTGTGTTTCAGTATGGAATACTGATGTGTACAATCATATCTACACAACAAAATATAATAATATTTGTGGGAGATTTACTGCTCCCTGATTCAGTTTTGCCCATCCTCTTGTGCTTGGCTTCTAATGCTGCTCTGATCTGTCAAATACTAACTCTCCAAGTGGTTATTGCTCCATTGTTCCCATGTTCTGAATATTCTGACTTTTCTTCATGTTGCTGTTAGGGACTTTTTTCCTGACCATTAGACCATAGTTATTGTCTAGTAAGTTGCCTAGTTAACCATGTAAACGAGGAGAATTTCCTCCTTTCCCTTACCCTATATTTACCTGGATTTTTCCCTTGAATAAACCATACTTGATCAGAACCCTGTCTTATCTTCATCTCCTGTTTCTCTTGTCCCATCTCATTCTCATTCACTCTCTAGGGACTCATTGACTTACAGGTGGGTAAGGATAAATTGGTGCCCATCATGTGACTGGAACACGGGGGATTCAGTGAAGAAGCTGTTCAGAAATACGCATACAAAGTGAAGTATAATGAAGAGTAAGAGAAACATATGAACCTGCTGTGTATTCTAAAACTTGATAAGTAGACTAGCAATCATGGGAAATTTACTTAGCATGGAATGAGGCATGCATTCAAGGCACGGGTGAGTAAATATTAAAATTAAAAGTTAAGGTTTTTTGAGTATATTTAAGATGTTTTATAGATGAGAGAAGAAATGATAGAGAGTTAGGGAGGCTCTTAAAGATTACTATTAAGCATTTAGACTAAGAAATGTCCCTATAATTGCCTTTTTTATTAGAATTAATAAATTTTAGTTTCAGATACATTATGATTTTGTAGTTGACAATGTTATGGGGATAGAAGAGAAAGTATTATTAAAAGATAAGGAGACAAAATGAATAAAAAGGAGCCTAAATATTTGCAATGACAAATATGGGTTTTTTTAATTTTAGAAGTTTCACATTAATACAACCAGCAACAATCCTGTGCTAAGGGAAATTATTTTTCCTGTGTTAATAGGCAAGTGGAGCTTGTAATTACCCTAATCATTTATTTCATTTATATATAATTTGCAAAAAGACAATATGAATTTAAAAGATTTAAAATGTTTTGAATTGGACAAATTAGTTTCTTACCAAAGAAGCTCAGGCAAAAGTAAAGTTAGTTAAAACATTTTGAATATGCTATAACCTATGATCACATGAAAAATGTCTGGAAATCTGACATTTGAAAATTTGAAAATGCTCTAAAGGATCATTGGTAACTTTTTCCTTTGTTCAGGAGAAACGTGGACATTTACATACTAATGCTACTCATCTACATGTTCATAAAATTCCATTTGATAAGCAAATCATATTTTAAAGTCCATTATATTTTAAAACAGCAAATTGAAATTTTAAAAAGGAATATTTTTGTATGGAATTAATGTGAGATATTTAGAAGAATGGGGCAATTTACATTAATTCATATTAAATTCCTCAAATCTGCCCCAAAGGGATATTCTAACTACGGTAGAGAAATATTTTGCTTATACTTCAAATTTTGAACTAGCAGAAAAATTGCCATAGATACTGAATGGCGCCTGCATTGTTAATGGAGAAAGGGAAAGGGCATAGTATTGTTTCTCTGCAGGTTAAGTGACTGTTATGGCTCCTGAAGAAGACATTCCAAAATTGGCCATGGTAAGTTTTATACATGGAAGCTACCTTGACAACATTGGTTTTCACCACAATAACAAACCTGGGGTCAGGTGAAATCTCTTGTGCCCTATGGTCAGATTATTGTCCAGCAGTCCAAAAGACTGGTTGCAGCCAAATATTTTCTATGGCCATATGTGCTCTATTAATTGTCTCTTCTGTTCAGGGATCACCTGTAAGTTATTGTGCTTATGTCCCTTGTACACCTATGTTTAAGCCTGTCTATTGGGGGAGATACTGATGCTTTAGAGTATATCACTGTAACTATCCTCTCTTCTCCTTGGAATGACTTTACTTATCTGAATTATTTTGATTGGACCTCTTATAATATTACTTATAAGGATGATAGAAAGCCAATAAGCTTTGCAAATTGTCCTTCTTTATCAGTAGGATTACAACCTGGTATTAAAATAGGCAGATCTCATACTTGTCTTCAAAGACTTTCAGCATGGTCCATAAATCAGACCTGGGACAATGTTATTGATAATTATGAATTATCATATCATGTATGTCCAGATATTAAGTATTATGGTTTAAAATATCAACCATTAATTTGGGAGACATGTGTGGGCAAATTTGTCAAAATAATTCGAAATAAATAGATCCACTGAAGCACATATGTTCAATTTATTAACACTTGTTCTAAATGGAAAATTAACACTTGTAATTTGCTTATTGTTACCAGGTTGAATTAAGGAGAGAATAAAAGGATAACTGGAAGAAATCTTCTAGCACGGGAAGATGGAGGAATCAGTGATAATCGCATTGCCTTACTCACAGTCCTTAATGCAATTCAGAAGATTGTGGTTGCCTTAAAACATGTTCAGAATTTAAATGGCTCATTTTTTGCAACAGTAGTATCTGATTCTACTTACAAATTTCCCTTATTTGGAAGTACTAAGGTTAATGCTTGTGTGCCACTACCACATGTATTTTTGTTGGAAGAATTAATTTTACAACTGGAATTAATTGTTATGATTGTCAATTGAATTTATGTATTAATACCTCTGATAAGTTTAATTCTCATAATCAATCAATTATGATATTACAACAGCATACACATATTTGGCTGCCTGTTACTTGGGTCATTCTTGGGCTCAAAAGCCTATAGATAATATTGTAGAATTCTTCAAAAAGATATTGAAAAGAACAAAGCTCATGTTCAGTATAGTAATAGTGGTAATTCTTTATCTTATAGCTGTTGTTGCTACGGCTTTTGTGGCTGGTATTGCTTTGCATAAAACTGTGGTATGGTTGGGAAAGAAATATCTATCTTTACAAAAACAAATTTCCTTGCGTTGTGATTGGAAATCAACCATTTTTTGCATTACTGATTTAGCTTATAATGATTCTTTACATAATGGGAAGGTTATTCAAGCTTATCTTTTGGACAATATCTCTACTTAATCTCCCGTTGATCACTTACATGATAATATAGGATATACAATTGCTAAATCATTTCCTGATTTGGATGCCTCCACATTTGCACAAACTTTTGCTGACAAATTTACATATCCTAAGGGATTTTTAGAAAGTATTCGTCATACCTCCAGTTCTATGCTTATTATAAGCATTTTTATGTTTCTTTTATTCTTGATTATGTATAAATATTTTATTCAACCAAATGCAAAATATTACATATTTAATGGTTAAAACATCTTTTTGCTTTAAATAAAAATGGGAAAGGAGAAAGTTCTTTGGACACAATTGGCCTAGAGTGCAGAGTCTTCCTGATACATATGAGACGAAGTTGGTAAACAGTTGCTTGTCAGACCAAGCATAGATGAAAGCATACTTTCTCTGCCCATTTCTCAAATATTCTGTCAGAATCTGTACCCTAAATAAGGAAGTGGCCTTTGAGTTCAATTCCTCATGCATTACCAGACATAATTTTGGAAGTGCTTTGCTTTTGTATACTTTTTCTTTCTTTCAGTGTATTTTTTAAATTTTGCAAATACCCAAAAACCTATTAGAAGCTTTATTTTGCACTCTTTAGGAATGCCATGGAGACATTGGCAATGTGTCTCCTATCTTCTTCCCTTGTAAGCATCCTTGCTTGGCTTATTAATTTTGTTTCGCTAAATCTTTTCTTTTTAGTTGATGGCATTTATAAAACAACAGGTGTATAAGGCAACTACCATGTAAAGCATACAAGAAAATGAAAATTATACAGGTCTATTATCATAATTAGACACAGACAACAGTAAAAAAATATGACAATGTTTAACTGGTAAGATCATGTACACATAAGGTACACAGAAAATTGCCTTATACTTGGTATGATTGGCTTGTTAGTGAGAGACAGGTATGGGACAGGTAACCCTATGATGACTAAGGGCGGGGCTACAGGAGCTTTCCCCAACCTAAGACAGGAACAGTCCACTCCAGTGACCTTCAGCTGTCTAAAATTAATAAAAATAAAAAGGGGAACCTGAGAGAGACTTACTGCTCCCTGAATCAGTTTCTCCCACCCTGTTGGGCTTGGCTTCTCATTCGGTTCTGATGTCAAATACTAACTCTGCAAGGAGTTATTGATCCATTGTTCCCGTGTTCTGAACAGTGTGACTGTTCTTTATGTTGAGTTAGGGACTTTAAACATGATAATTAGATCATGGTGAGGTTGCCAATGTGTTGCTCAGTTACCCATGTACACAAAAAGAATTTGTTCCTTTCCCTTATCCTATAGTTACCTGGATTATTCCCTTGACTAAACAAGACTTGATCAGAATCCTGTCTTTTCTCCAACTCCTGTGTGACTTGTCGCATCCCATTCTCACTCCCCCTCTAGTGTCTCATTTGATTTACCTGAGGGGCAGTGCAAAATTTATTATATAGTAGGATGTATTCTAACAATTTTAGTATAGATATATTTTTAAAGAAAGAAACAGAATTGAGTGTAAAATAACATAAGCACAGTACTCATGTATAGAATTCTAAACTACATTAAGAAAGTATATACATACATGCATATGTATGTATAATTATAATAATGCATAGTCAATCTCATACATGGACATATACATAAACTTATATACATATTGGAAAGTAATTGAGATGTTTCACAGTATATTTGGAGAGAGATGGTAAAACTGAACTTCTTATACTATGAGACATATCAGCTTTTTCTCACACAGATCAAAGTAGTGTATCATTTTATTTGTTTATTGGCCGAAGTCATGGCTATGGGTGCAAAAATCGACATTCACAGAAAATTTCAAACATAAGCTTACAAAGACAATACAATGGAAAGAACTAGCTTTGGAAATTCCGACATATTTTGATCAGTATAGAATGTTAATAAGCTTCCTATTATGAGTAATTCAAATAGAATTGACTACTTGTTCTATGATTGCAGATAAATCCTCTCAGTAGCTACATGCCAAGAAGAAAATATTAAGAAGCCTTCAGAAGTATTTTTGTTATAACTTCCAGAAAATCAGGACAGAAATCAAGTAAATATTGTTATTTAGACGATATTATGGTACATATAACTCAAATAGCCTTAATGGCTAGGAATATATGACAACAATTGTGACTTACTTTCATAAAAATAATATATTTTATTTTTACATCGTCTAACGAAATATTGATATGATCATATATCTGAGCATAATTTGACCATCATCAGAGATATTCTTTGGCACTCGTAGGAAAATTGCATCTGCAGGGAAGATCTTTCTATAGAAAATAAAAGGTGATGTGGTACTATATTTTGATATTTCATTCCTGTAAACCTACTTAAAAGCTTCGTACATTTATAATTTAAGGATTGCAGAAACATTGTGACATATTCAAACGGAGGCTTTTGATTCTACAGTACGAATCTTTCTCTGTCTCAATATTACTAGCAGACATACACATTTAGAGTGTAAATGAATATACAAGATATCATCTGCACTATTTCAAAAAACATAAAAACAAGACACACAATAACAAAGAAATCTATTGTGTTAATTATTTTCAAGGAAAGTATTTAATACCTAGCTGCCTTCATCAATAAACACTTGATTTCCACGAAAGCTTATGCTGTCTGTTTTCCTAATTAGGAATGGGCATAAAGTATGAAACTATCATGTACACGAGGGTTTATATGGAAAAACAAAAAGACTATTTAAACCAAAGCAGCAAATTTGAGCAAGTGAGAACCTAAAATGCAATAGGATGGTAAGAAATATGTTTACTCTTCTCTACATTATTATAAATTCAAAGTCTTTCGTGACAGATACAGAACTGCTTTCATATATTACTACATAATATTTTCAATGAGTCTAAGTTTTTATATAAAAAACCCTGACTGCCATACCCATTTTCAGAATGAAACTCCATGAATAAAGGGCATGACTCCCCATGGTGCTGTCAGATACTGAAAATTGAAATGATATATTTCCTTGCAGATACTGCAGTGTTTCAAGACAGAGAAAGTGGTACCACAAGTTTAAAAAGAAGGAGAATTTTCATAAACAGGGATAGACATGATGCCCAGACCATAACAGATGACTCAGAACTGTAATAGCAGGAATAAACCATTACCTGACTGCAAATATCCATGGGCTTTTTCTCATTAAGATGTCAAGTGCAGTCTGCAGGGTCAGGGTCAATGTACGTTCCATTTTTAGGTAAAAACCTTTGTAGCGGAGAACTAGCATATTCCCAGCAGCTGAATAGGAAGGACCTGGCAATATTATTAGCTCTCCGTGCTTCTGACTGAAGGAGTGTGTGCATTCAAATTTTTCCCTGAACAATGAGAGGGTGATCTCAATTCCACCAATAGGAACAAAGCCTGTGGTTACCTTGGAGATTTCCATCAGAGCTGCTGACGCATTTCTCCCCTGATCTCTATGTTTCCACTGACAGAAAACAATGAAAGTAAAGTGGACCACAGGAAAAAAATGTAGTTTACCTAGGACCAGAATCCCATTATCAAAAAGGGGAAATCATTGTGATTTAACTAGGATGTGATAACATATCGGACTTCCTGGGTCTGTATCCTGCCTATCTACCTGAAAATTTCCTTTTCTCATTGCTGATGGCTGATTGTGATACTGTGCTGCCAATTGCAGTTTCCTGGTATCACACTCAGAAGTGTCATATCAGAGTACCCAGCATACTGATGGGAGAAGCAGACACTTGAAATTTTCATATTCCCAAGAACCTTAGGCTATTTGCAGACATAGCAATTATCTTAGTGTGGCCTCCAAAGATGCCTAAGATCAGTACAACCCGGTTGTTGTCCGGTAAAGACATTTTATGAAAATCTTTATTTCAGAAAATACAGAACTGAATGCTAACCTAGGAATCACAGATTTTACAGCAGAATCAGTGGATTCAGACTAGAGCACATTTACTACACTGCAAACAGAAACGAGTGACTCTTCACAGGAGCATGGGGAATCTCACAGATTCTTTGCTTTTCCTATTGCTTCGGTATCCTGCAGGTCTCTGGGATACATTTTTTCTCTCTGGGGTTGTTTACCATGAGGCTTTGACTAAAGTCCAGCTTTTAGCAGGACTGTAGTCAAAGCCCCACTGGCAAAACTCCTCAGTGCACATCTTTTTATGCCATGTAGGAACCAATAAGGAGAGAGATCTCAAACCGAGGACAGGAAAGCACAGGACTGCATTTAAATTGATGATCTCATCCAGAGCTGATGAGTCATCTGTGTCTCCTTCCTTCCTGTGTGTTGTCAAAAGAAACCCAGCAGTTGACAGAGGAACACAGGATAAAATGTAATTAACCTGGTTTTGCCTCTAGTTAACAGCCTACAAAACCGTCAAAATGTGACAAGTTGAGCAAGGAAGCAGCTGCATTTGCCTTGAATCTACCTATGTACACGTAGAACTTCCTTCCTGTCTGGAGATTTCTGATTGTGAATCTGGGCTGCCAATGTATCTGTCTTCTTATTTTATGTGATAGGTTTTTTTTTACCTGTTTATATGTGTGGTTTTTATGCAGTCAAAGTGTAATTAAATTTTATACATAATAGCTTAACTTTTTTCTGACCAGAAGCTTTTTTATATGCTATGTAGGCATGGCTAGGACTATCTTTGTCATATTGCCTGTCAGTCCCACTCAGTCCATCATGGTGAAGGCATGTTTACTGCCTCTGAGAGCCTTTCTCTCAGACCCAGATCTAGGCTTGGGTCTCATCAGGTTTGTGTTGCCATTAAGTAAGGTGTAACACTCTGCTCTTAAGCCCCAGTTAAATGCTCTGTAGCCAGACCTCCAGAAAGAATCATAGTTAATCCTGAAACTAGCATGAGTCAGGGAGCTTTCTTAACAGCGTCTTAAAGTTTTTACTGCTACCACTGTGTCAGAAAGCCTTCTCTGAAAAAAAAAATCATGCCTCTGCTTGCTACTAGAAAACAGACTACCCAAGAAAATGCAACTACCAAAAAGCCATGCAAAAATCTTTCCTTTATGTCTAGCATTCCATTTTAAGCGTTCTCAGGTTATATGTGAATATAGATGACCACGTTACTAGTTAATATCATGACCGCCCTGACTTGAAATAATAAGTAAGAAACTAAATTATTTGCAGTACTGTTTTGCCAGTTGCTTACCTTACATGTGTTGTATCCTAAACCTAACATTATTCACAAATCTGTTCGTTACTACATAAATTACTGGCAAAGTTTCGTCAGGTGACAGTGGAGGCATCTGCTTCTAGCATTAGCTACATAGCTTCTCCCAGAATCTGTCTACTCTACTCTCTCTATCATTTCTTTCAGCTTGGCTTTACTCATTAAAGGCTTTGGTTGAAGCCATCGTCTTATTTAGCCAATGGCAATAAAACCAACTCACAGCATACATCACCTCTTACAGCAGGAGAGCATATTAAAAAGACAAAAATAAGTTTAGAAAATAAGAACCCTAAGAAAAGAACTAAACGAATGCAATTAAAAATCAATACTAGTGTAAGCACAATGACATCAGAAATTGTAATGCTAACACAGATGGGAAACTCTCTGAAATTGTCACACATGGCATAAAAGACTTGAACAAAAATTTCATACAAAAACAGAAAAAATCTGCTTTTAGTGTACAATATTTATGATAGACTTAAATTTCAAAAAGACAAGCTAAAATGGTTACATATAATCACTCCATTTTTATGCAGTTTGTGATAGTTGTGTATACATTTGCACTTGCAAAAAAATATAAAATAGCTTTTTAATTATTGTATTTATTTGACATTTTCTAATACAGATATGTTATTGAAAGTAGCAGGAAGAATTGTGAAGTAACATAAATACTGCACTTACACATGAAATTATAAACTATATAAAGCAATTGTACCCATTAGTAAATAAATTATATATATAAATATATACATACACATACATATATATAAGAGAAACCCTATATATACACATATATATAATTTTCATACATAAACTTATATAAATATATGAATGGAACTGAAATAATCACAGTAACGTTGGTGAGATATTATGAAAAGTAAGCCCTTATACTAGGAAATAATAGGAGAATATATTAACAAAGGTAGCAATACATTGTTATCAGATTTGCTTCTTGGACAAGGACATTCCAATAACTCCAAACTCTAGAGAAAAGAGCATTTAAAAAATATATTTGCTCCTCCCAATATGAGGCAAAGCATCCATTTTTGATGTTCCTACCACTTATGTCCTCATAGAACAGAAATATCTCTATTGCTATTAGAAACCAAACAAGAATTGAATACACAAGATATGACTGAAGTTGAATCTGCATGATAGTGGCTTAAATTAGCAGGAATAAAATTTCCCACACTAATGTGCAACATGGCACAAGATTGAGGAACATGAAAAATCTTCTGATATTTTTTTTTATCAAAGTGGCCAAATAAATAAGGGTGAAATGAAATAACTGTGAGGACTATGATAAGACCTTGGTTTTGAAAGAGTAACCCTCATGTCTTTAATGGACTAGAAACTAAGACTAAAATGATTACAAAACTAAACAGGACGAAAAATTCTTTCTGTTAAAATCATATGGCAATAATCGGATTCCTAATCATATATTCACATTCCTATATATTTGTGCATCAGCAGAAACTCACCAGAAATGTTACTTCTGACACTAGATGGAAAATTACTCAGTGATGTGAAGAGAAGGTAAAGCACCCTAGATTGCTTTATGATGGATACCTTCCGTGAACTTTCCCGCAGTCTTTAAATCCTGCCACAAATGCATCCACACAAATGCTGTCTTTCTTTCAAGAATTTTTCTGCAATGACTAAGAATCCATTCAAATCTTGTCCCCATTGTTTTCTCGTAACTCAGTTTCACCACTTCCTTTTCTTGTCTTTCTCTTATCTCTTCAACGTAGCATGTCCACATTAAAGAGAGTTTTTGCATTACAATTACGCAATTAGATCTTCCCCTAAATTCCCAACTGTATAAATATGCTGTTCCAAGAAATTTAAGGAAAACTATGAATTTTCTATGCCAGTATCAAGATCCAGAAAGTATTTGAGTCTTTCTTAATCATCTGCTTATTGTATACTATGGTTCCAAGTGACCCAGGGAATGTCTATATTTCTTCTCACACCACCTTCCCTCACATATCCATCACCCATATTTGTTACATTCAAAGGAACCATCTCTGGTGACAGTGGCACATGCCTAATGGCTGATATGAAATATATCAACATTGACTGCTACTTTGTGCTATTTAAGTGGGTTTATGTTAAAGGGATGGGCAGCTTAGAAATGGAATATAGCCAGGGCATGACTAGTAAGGACCTGCTATGCTGAAAGTTTTATTAGCTTCACTTGCCTCAGTCAGCAGGAGTGCGTGCTTTCAAATTGTTTCTGGAGTATGAAACAATGAGGAGAAAAATCTGAATTTTTCTGAAACAAATCCTGTGGTAAACTTGGAGAACTGTGTCAAAGCTGCTGACTCATGTCTGCCTCCCATCTCAATGTGTGGTCCGGCAGAAAATATGAAACTGAAAGTGGATGATAAAAAAAATGAAGTTTATCTGAGACCAGAATGCAATTATTAAAAGAGGAAAGCATTGCGAGGCAACTAGATTATTATATATCCTACTTTTTGGGTCTGTATCCTGGCTATCTACCAGAAATCCTTCATTTCTCCCCGTGGATGGCTGATTATTATTCGTCGCTGCCAATTGCAGGTTACTGGTATCACATTCAGAGATGCCACGTTGTATTCTCTAAACACAGTGGTTGTGGAACCTGCTACTTGAAATTGTCAGAATCCGAGATGCCGGAAGCTATTCTGTGATATAGCAATTATAATAGTGGGTCTTACAAGGGTTTCAAGGTTTCTATTGCTTCTGTCTCCTGCAGGTCTCTGGAACAGATTTTCTTCTCTGAGATTTTTATAACCAGGAGTCTCGCTGGAAAAATCCTTCAGTGCAAAACTTTTTATTCCATCTAGGAACCAATAAGAACAGAGATCTCAAAGCAAGGTCCGGAAAGCACAGGACTGCATTTAACATGGTGATCTCATCCAGAGCTGATGATTCATCTGTGTCTCTCTCCTCCCTATGTGTCATAAAAAGCAGCAGAGTCATTTAAAGGGGAACGAAGGATAAAATATAATTTACCCTTTATTTTGCCTCCAGTTAACAAGAGACAAACCTGACTAATTATGACTTGTTGCCACAGCAACCTTACAAATGCTTTTGCCTAGATGCTAGCTGTATACATGAAAGCCTCTTTTCCTATTTCTGGTTTTTTTGATTGAGACTTTGACTGACTTTGCATTGTCAAGCAAATCTGGCTTCTGAATCTTTGTGATCAGTTTTTGTCTGTTTCTATGTGTATCTTTTAGGCAGTCGAAATTTAACTAATTATGTTATATATGATACATATAATATATTATATTTAAATATAGTATATAATTACAATTTTCTTATCATATGTAATTATATACATAAAATATTATTTTAATGTAAATTTATAAACATTTGTTTTAAAAAAATCCACTAGATTACAAATGCTAGAATTCTTCGTGAAATTTCATCATCACTACTAAATCTGAAGTATATTTTACTATCTTTAATACATACAGAATATATTTAAGAAAGTTGTATGTCCATCAATAATAAACAATCTATTGGTACATGAGTGCCCTACATGACAAGATATGCTGTAAATAATTCTAAATATATAGCTCAATTAGCTCAATATACAAATAGCTGCTCTAATAAGGGTTTGTCTTCATTGTCCTTCCTCTATACATATTGCCTTTTTGAGCACTGGATATACTACAAGTATTATGTATTTAGTTCCAGTGTTTGGTAATTCATTAGGACAAAAGTGCTTACATATTAATCAAACAGTGGTTTGGTGCAAATATTTATTAAAACTTGAAGATTTGAGATAGGGTTCCTCCTGGGAATAAAACGTGCCATTCTAGTCTAGCTGGCCATGAATACTCAGAAAACTTCCTGTTACCACACTTCTCTAATATCCTATAATTGTGCAATAACAGCATGCCTTCTTTATAAACAAGTATTCTAAAAATTACTTCCAGGTTCGCAAATTTTCAAATGAGCATATTCCTGACTGAGACTGCTACCTGACTGTCTCAGATTTCAATGTAATTAAATAGGTAAAAAATTAGGGTAATAAGTATATATAACAGACTACATAGTTAATCACTCTAAAGATCACTGTATTTTTCTTACTCACCAAATATAATGTGGTCCTCTGTAAACACCAATGTTAAATTATCTTTTCCTAAGAGTAAATAATAACGTCAACAAGAGGGCAAATGTCTGGGTTCTTTTCTATAATCCTTAAGCATATAATGTAATAAGAGCAGCATGGAAGAAAATCCATGCCCATTGACAAAAAAAGAAAAAAAAGGGATAAAATACACAATGTAAACATACTCAGTGGTAAAAAAAAGAAGACATCTTGAAATATGCAGACAAATGAAGATCTAGAAAAATTTATACAATATGAGGTAACTCAGAACAGAATGATGAGGATGGTTTGTACTTAATCATTGGTGACGAACAACAATAAAGCAAAGAATAGGGACCCTATAGCTCAGGAACCGAAGGAAGCTAAGGAATAAGGGGAACATTAAGGAGAAAAATTGATAACCATGGGAAGGGGAAAAATACAAATATAATGAGAAAAATGGGAAAATATGGGTATGGTGTAAGGGAATGCAGAAACTAAGGACAGAGAGAAAAGGAGAGGAAAAAGCTTGAAGGAACAGGATTGTTGAGATCGGGGATAGAAAGAGAAATGAAGCGAGGCAAAAGTTATTAAAATTGACAGAAACATTATGGGAATAGCTAAAGATGGAATAGAAGGAATTCCATGGCATTCACAAGGATGACCCAAACTAAGAACCTATGCATTAGTGGAGGGAGTACCTGAACAGCCTTTGCCTTGTTGTCGGATTGATGACTATCTTAAAAGTCATCATAGACCTGCATCCAGCAATTGATGGAAGCAGATGCAGAGATCCACAGACAATCACAAAGCTGTGCTTACAAATTCCAGTTGAAGAATGGGGTGCATGAGAATCCATGCAAAGGGATTAGAGTTATGATTAGAATACACACTGAATCAGTTTACATGGGCTAATGGAAGCCTAACACCTCTGGCCTGACAGTGAGGAAACCAGTATAGTACCAAACTAAGTGCTCTGAATCTGGGGAGACATGTATGGCTAGAGCAGACTGTAGGGCCTGGAGCAGTACAACCTGGACTTACCCATCTTGTGTTATGATTTTAGGGAACACATTGCCTGGAAAACTACCTAGCAAAGTCTAGATATAGTGGGAACAAAATAAAAATAAAATTAAAAATAGAACTATGAAATGCTAATATGAAATAAAATAAATACCTAATAAAATTGCCTGTTTTACTGATGTGTCTTTTTAAGGTACCAGATAAACCATATGTATTAAGCAATAAAAATATATAAAAAAGCAAAAGAGAGCCATTACGTATAAATTAGTGTTAATTTGAGTGTGATTTTCTTTTCAACAATTGCAAGTCATAGACAGAAAACAATGTATACTACTAGAATACTTTCCTTTACTGGGTTTTCTTTATCTCCTTGGAAACAAAGTCATAGTGCATTTACTCTTTAAAATTGTTTTATTTGTTTACTTCATGTCACAGACTGGGATGGGCAGCCTGACTAAGAAAATGGGCCTGGTCATTAATCCCATACTTTAAGGCACTTGTACATCACAGCCCTGCTTGTGGTAAGATATTCAGCAGCAGCTCAGCGGGTTAAACTTCCATGATCATGTATATGGTTGTTCTTCAGTTTCTAGACATGAGTACTCAGGATGGAATCACTGCTGAGTAAGTGATATATGTAAGAAATAATATATATTTCAGATTATATACACAAATAAAGTACTATATGCCAACATTATTATGAGTAAATTTAATCATAAAATTTCTCATGTTGATAGCAAAGATGACAATTTATGTCTCCATCAGCATATGAATACAATGTATTAAAAGGGAATGTGTATTAGCTTTTCAAAAACAGATTATGTACTATTCCTTTATATTTTGGGATTATATGTCATTTTGATTGATTTAAGAAAGACCCTGACTAGATTGTTATCGGCGAATCAATCCCACACCAGTTATGTTTTAAGGGGTTATTTATTTTGGGGGGTAAAACTTACATACATCATAAACCGTCAGGAAGGGAGCCTAGTCGCAGGAGCCGGGAGCAGGAGCCAGGAGCAAGCACCGGAACCAAGAGCCGGAACCAAGAGAGCCTGATCCGGATATGCTTCTCTTTTTAAAAGAGAAATATACCACGCCCTAGTGGGTTGGTATTTCAGCCGCTATTGGCTGACGGAGCGGAAGTCGCTCCCCGCTGCATTGTGGGCTCGTATTTCAGCGACTATTGGTTGAGGCAGCGGAAGTTACTCCCACAACACCTCCCCCTTTTGTTTAAGTAAGAGAGTTCTAAGCCTACTACGAAATTATATACAGTAAGTACAAACCTACACAATTATATACAATAAATACAAATATCCTATTCTAACTAGCTTAAGTCTTGTATAAGAAATAACTTGGCCACGTCATGAAAAGAAAGTAACTACGTTTATATAATCTTCAATCCCATCAAAGATCTGAGAAGGGAAATAATGTTATCTGAGTAATTAGGAAGTGCAATCAAACTTCCAGAACATGTAACAAATCACATAGACAACTGGCTACCTGGGCAAACACCCAAAATCACGTTTGCAGCGTTGAAGCAACCAACTTTGGCTAAGGCCTAACGTAACTGACATACCATTTTCAAAGGCAAGGAACTTTTCAAAACTATCTTATCCTGTCTTGGCAGGATATGACAGTCCTGTTTTATCCATTTGCGGATACTCTGTAACTCTGTCAGTAGTTGAGGTATGGGCATTTCTTTACCAAAGGCCAGTTCTGCCAAGAAGAAAGGCTCCAGGTGGAGTGTCTTTGGTGCTCAACATTCTCTCGGGAATAGATTAGTGTTGCCAGGAGTGATTGTGTCTCCCTACCATAGAACTCTGAGTTAGATTAAAGGCCATGTTCTACAGCTCTTTGAAGAGGTTGAAGATTATCTATCTATACTGAATATAATGTCTATGTATCTAAAGAACCTGATTAGTCTAATTATAAATGACAAACTTAGATGACTATTGATCTATATTATTCTCAATATCTATCTAACTTAAAGACTGAAATAGTAAACAACTGTGCAATAAATGGGGACAATATGACCTCCAATTATAAACAATGTGCAAGTATACATTGCAATATGGTAAATATATATATATATCAATACATAAACAATATATAAGTATCTTAATCAGAGGTAGAAGTGTACAATGCAATATGGTAAAATATACATATATCAATACAATATATATATGTCAATACATAAAAATGTTTTAAACACAGGTAGAAGCATGTATGCCTAAAATAGTCAACATAATTTAAGTTTGTATCAATATATAAGAATCAATACCAATATATTTGTCTAAAAACAATAACTCACAAGTACAAAGCCAATTATCGGCAAATCAATCCCACACCAGTTATGTTTTAAGGGGTTATTTATTTTGGGGTTAAAACTTACATACACCATAAACTGTTAGGAAGGGAGCCTAGTCGCAGGAGCCGGGAGCAGGAGCCAAGAGCAAGCACCGGAACCAAGAGCCGGAACCAAGAGAGCCTGATCCGGATATGCTTCTCTTTTTAAAAGAGAAATATACCACGCCCCAGTGGGCTGGTATTTCAGCAGCTATTGGCTGACGGAGCGGAAGTCGCTCCCCGCTGCATTGTGGGCTCGTATTTCAGCAACTATTGGTTGAGGCAGCGGAAGTTACTCCCACAACAGATTGTGTCTCAGCAAGACAAATTAAGTCTAAAGAAGTAGACAAAGAAGTATTTGGGGAAAATGGAGGAGTCTCAGTATCATGAGATGGTGTGGGAAGCATATGAACATTTTAGACTTAGAAAAGGTACCAATCCACATGGCAGAGCACATATAAGAAATATAATTAATATAAAATATACAAGTTAGCTGGTAACAAACCTGCTAACTAATTCAGCCCTATATGCTGAATTTTAAAAGAAATAATACTTTTTCTTGCAGTTATTCAGAAACTGTTTGTTAGGACACAAAATTCTACCTAATGATATTCTGTTGTAGGGAGCAAATTACTGTATAACAAATAAAAATATCTTTAAAATTCTAAGCAATTAAAAAATTGAATCAAACATGACTTCTGAATAAGAGCCTTTTCTCAGCTAAGGTCAATGATAGTGGCAAACAGTGGAATGGCTCTTTAAGAGATGGCCTCTGGCCTAGGTGCTGGTGACTACCAAGAGCATAACTCTATTAAGTGGTCCTCCATGTTACTACTTAATAAGGTATATTAAGTGAGGTATGTATGTAACTCAGTATAAGAATGGACCCAATCATGTCCCACAGGTGCAATGGTAATCATGGCTCCCTAATAGCTCAGCCATGAAGCTAGTCTCTGATGGAAAACTGAGTGCAAGGACCCAGCCTCAAAAGCCATGCAATAACACATAGTTACTCTGGACTGTGTAAATCGCAACTAATCTTAGCTTAAGTTTAGTTTCATCTGATCAAAGAACAATGCAATTTTCAGGAAAGTAAGATTGGGACAAAAAAGACTCTTGACAGACTGTTGTGTATTTGTTAGTATGCGTGCACCAGTGTTTCTGCAGTTCTTTATTCGTTTTTCATATGTAATTATGAATTTAAATGAGATACTATTGATGAATCACTGATAAGGTGGAACTTATGTAATTGCTTTCTTTTAATTTATTTTTATTCATTTTACATTTTACAGTTCTCACACTGACTCCTCTTCCCTATACTTGCCCCCACAAAACATATTCTCATCAATTCCTCCAAAAGATGAGGCCACCTATAAGGAGGAAACATAGCCTGGCACATTAAGCTGAGACAGTTCCTAAATACTCCCATTTGAAGATGAGTTAGACATCCCAACTTACGGAATTGTCTCCATAAATTAGATCTTGAACCAGAAACAAATCCTGCTCTCCCTCTAAGGCCCCTTAAATATACCAAGCTGCACATCTATCTCCCACATATAGATCACATAAATCAGTGGAATACAGATTTTATAGCTGTTGGTGTAGAGTTCATGATTTCTAATATGCTTGGTTTAGTTCTCTGCAAGTTTCCCTCTCAGGATCTTAAACCTCCCTTCCTTCTATAATTCCTGCTCATTTAGCATTTTGTTATCTTCTCATACCATTGAAATTCCTTCTCCTACCCAAGCCTCAATACTATATTCTAATGTCTCAAAATTCATCGTATGTAAGATTAGTTCATCTATTGGTGGCGATCTGATCTTTAAAGACCCAAGTATCTTTGTCCATTGTAAATTGGAATTTTCAAAGGCCAGAGATTCTAAAAGTACATATCTTTCTTCAGGGTCTGTTACTTGTACTTGTACAACCTTAGATTTGGAAAAAGTCACCATGGATTGTCTCTTGACCTGTTTAACCCTGGTATAATATTCAGGTCTCTTGCTTGATTCATGTGTCCTATCCCTAACAAATGGTAAGTGAGGGCAAGCCATAAGAAACTATTGCTTGATTAATTTCCTTTAGATCACTCATACTTACAAGTTGAATTTGTATTATTTTACTACCTTAGGGTATTTTGCACCAGATGTCTTCTCAAAGAAGATAACTGGAAAAGCTGTTAAAACGCTGGGTAAATCTTCCCTGACTGTGACCAATACTGGTGATGCTAAACCCTGTTCTTGTACTTCGTCTCCCTGCCCATCAGCTTCAAAAATTGCTGCTGGAGTACCTTCAGTTCCTTCAGTCAACAGTCACTGAAGTACGAGCCCATGGTGCTGTAGGAGCGCCTTCTGCTCCTTCAGCCAAAAGCTGCTGAAATACCAGCCCACTGAGGCATGGTATATTTCTTTTTAAAAAAGAGCTACAAGGCTTAGGAGTTCTTCCAAGAGAGGTGAGTGGGTGCTCACCTGGGCAGCCTGCCTGCCTGGGAAGAGAGCACAGCCCCCTCCCAGCTTCTGCAGCAGGGTCTTCTGTGTTCCAAGGGACCCCTCCCCTCCCCCCACTGCTGCGGGCCCTTTGTCTCCCGGGTCCTGGGAAGACCAGCTAGCCCTGTTGCACTACTGAGGCTCTCTTCCCAGAGAACTGAGTGGGTGCTAGCCTGGGCAGCCTGCCTGCCTGTCTGGGAAGGGAGCACAGCCCTTCCCCCCCTCAGCTTCTTCGGCAGGGTCTTCGGTGTTCCAAGGGACCCCTTCCCTCCCCCCACTGCTGTGGGCCCTTTGTCTCCCGGGTCCTGGGAAGACCAGCTAGCCCTGTTACACTGCTTAGGAGTTCTTCCCAGAGAGGTGAGTGGGTGCCTACCTGGGCAGCCTGCCTGCCCAGGAAGAGAGCACAGCCCCCCACCAGCTTCTGCAGCAGGGTCTTCGGTGTTCCAAGGGACCCCTCCCCTCCCCCCCACTGCTGCGGGCCCTTTGCCTCCCAGGTCCTGGGAAGACCAGCTAGCCCTGTTGCACTGCTGAGGCGCTCTTCCCAGAGAGCTGAGTGGGTGCTAGCCTGGGCAGCCTGCCTGCCTGTCCAGGAAGGGAGCACAGCCCTCCCCCCCCCTCAGCTTCTTCGGCAGGGTATTCGGTGTTCCAAGGGACCCCTCCCCTCCCCCCACTGCTGCGGGCCCTTTGTCTCCCGGGTCCTGGGAAGACCAGCTAGCCCTGTTGCACTGCTGAGGAGTTCTTCCCAGAGAGGGCTGAGGAGCTCTATCCAGAGAGTGCTGTGAAGTCCTACCCAGAGAGTGCTGAGGAGTTCTATCCAGAAAGTGCTGAGTAGTTTCATCCAGAGTGGAGGAGATGGGCAGGCGCCAATGCAAGAATTCCTCCAACAACCTAAAAGGCAACATGACATCTCCAGAATCCAGGGATCACGAAACTAGAAGAATTGAACACTCTACTTCAGAAGAAATAGAAGAAATCGACTCTAAGTGGATCTTTATGAAAATAATGGAGGAACTTAAACAGGAGGTGAAAATCTGCCTAAAGAAATGGAAGATAAGTATAACAAAAAGTTGAGGAAATGAGTAAAGAAATGGAAGAGAAATATACCAAAAAAGGTTGAAGAAATGAGTAAATCCGTAAATGAAATTCTGGGAAACCAAGAAAAAAACAATCATACAGGTAATGGAAACAGTTCAAGATTTGAAAAGTGAAATGGAGTCAATGAAGAAATCACAAACCGAGGGCTGGCTGGCTATAAAAAATCTGGGTAAATGAACAGAGATTTCAGAAACAAGCATAACCAACAAAATACAAGAGATAGAAGAAAGAATCTCAGACTTTGAGGACACCATAGAGAAATTAAACGCTCTGATCAAGGAAAACAGCAAATCCAACAAATTCTCATCACAAAACATTCAGGAACTGTGGGACAAAAAAAAAAAAAAACAAATCTAAGAATAATAGGGGTAGAAGAAGAAGAATTGCAGATCAAAGGTCCAGAAAATATATTCAACAAAATTATAGAAGAAAACTTCCCCAACTTAAAGAACGATATCCTTATGAAGGTTCAAGAAGCATACAGAACACCGAATAGACTGGATCAAAAAAAAAATCACCTCACCATATAATAATCAAAACACAAAACATTCAGATTAAAAAAAAGAATATTAAGAGCTGCAAAGGATAAAGACCAAGTAACTTATAAAGGTAAACCTATCAGACTTACACCAGACTTCCCTATGGAAACCATGAAAGCCAGACGGTCCTGAATAGAGGTAATGCAGAAACTAAAAGACCATGGATGCAAGCCCAGACTACTATACCCAGCCAAGTTATTGTTCACTATCAACGGAGAAAACAAAATATTCCAGGATAAAAACAAATTTAAAGAATACATAGCTATAAATCCAGCCTTACAGAAAGTATTAAAGGCAAATCACAACCCAAGGAATCCAACATTCCCAACACAACCTACAATAACTCAGACATCTAGCAACCCTTCACAAGCACAACTCAAATAATGGAAAAACATATACTCTATAACCCCCCGCGAAAAAAAATAAAATAACCGGAGTCAACAACCACTGGTCATTAATATCACTTAATATCAATGGACTCAATTCACCTATAAAAAGGCACAGATTTAGAGATTGGATACGAAAACTGGATCCAACATTAGCTGTTCACAAGAAACAAACCTCAACCACAAAGACAGACATCTACTCAGAGTAAAGGGCTGGGAAAAGGTTTTCCAAACAAACGGACCTAAGAAACAAGCAGGTGTGGCCATTCTAATATCTAACAAAGTTGACTTCAAACTAAAATCTATCAGAAGAGATAGACATGGACATTTCATACTCATAACAGAAACAATTCATCAGACGGAAGTCTCAATCCTGAATATCTTTGCCCCTAATATAAAAGCACCCACTTATGTAAAAGAAAAACTTTTAGAACTTAATGCAGTCAACAAACCACACACACTAATAGTAGGAGACTTCAACACATCTCTCTCACCAATGGACAGATCAATCAGACAGAAACCCAGCAGAGAAATAAGAGAATTATTGGAGGTATTGAAGCAAATGGACTTACCAGATATCTATAGAACATTCCACCCAAATAGGAAAGAATATACCTTCTTCTCTGCAGCCCATGGAACCTTCTCAAAAATTGACCACATACTTGGTAACAAAGCAAAATTTCACAGATACAAAAAAATATTAGTAACCACCTGTGTCTTGTCAGATCACCCACGAATAAAGTTAGAATTCAACAACAATGCTACCCCCAGAAAGCCAACAAACTCAGGAAGTTGAACTGTCAACTATTAAATCACCCCTGGGTCAAGGAAGAAATAAAGAAAGAAATTAAAGTCTTCCTTGAATTTAATGAAAATAATGACACAACATATTCAAACCTATGGGGCACTATGAAAACAGTGCTAAGAGGAAAGTTCATAGCACTAAGTGCCCAATTAAAGAAAACAGAGAAAGCACACATTGGAGACTAAACAGCACACTTGAAAGCTCTAGAAAAAAAAGAAGCTAATTCACCAAGGAGGAGTGGAAAACTGGAAATAATCAAATTGAGGGCTGAAATCAACAAAATAGAAAAACAGAAAACAATCCAAAAAATCAATGAAACAAAAAGCTGGTTCTTGGAGAAAATCAACAAGATCGACAAACCCCTATCCAAACTAATCAAACAGCAGAGAGAGAACTTGCAAATTAATAAGATCAGAAATGAAAAGGGGGACATAACCACAGATACAGAGGAAATTCAGAGAATCATTAGATCTTACTACGAAAGTTTATATGCCACAAAATTGGAAAATGTAAAAGAAAAGGACATGTTTTTAGATAAGTACCATATACTAAAGTTGAACCAAGAACAGGTGAACAATCTAAATAGACCTGTTAGTTGCGAAGAATTAGAAGTTGTTATCAAAAATCTCCCTACCAAAAAAAGCCCAGTTGCAGATAGTTTCAATGCAGACTTCTACCAGAACTTCCAGGAAGAGCTAATACCTATACTTCCTAATGGATTCCACAATATAGAAACAGAAGAGTCATTGCCAAACTCCTTTTATGAAGGGACAGTTACTCTGATACCAAAACCACACAAAGACATAACCAAGAAAGAGAATTACAGGCCAATCTCACTCATGAACATTGACGCAAAAATTCTCAATAAAATACTGGCAAACTGAATCCAAGAACACATTAGAAAAATTATCCATTATGATCAAGTAGGCTTCATCCCAGAGATGCAGGGCTAGTTCAACATACGCAAATCTATCAATGTAATCCATTATATAAACAAACTGAAAGAGAAAAACCATATGATCATTTCATTTGGATGTTGAAAAAGCATTTGACAAACTTCAACACCCATTTATGATAAAGGTGCTGAAAAGACTGGGGATACAAGGATGATACCTAAATATAATAAATGCAATATACAGAGAGCCAACAGCTAACATCAAATTGAATGGAGAGAAACTCAAAGCCTTTCCACTAAAATCAGGAACATGACAAGGCTGTCCACTCTCTCCATGACTCTTCAATATAGTGCTTGAAATTCTAGCAATAGCAATAAGACAACACAAGGAAATCAATGAGATTCGAATGGGAAAGGATGAAGTTAAACTTTCGTTATATGCTGACAATATAATAGAGTACATAAGCGACCCTAAAAACTCTGTCAAAGAACTCCTACAGCTGATAAACACCTTTAGTAATGTGTCAGGATACAAGATCAACTCCAAAAAATCAGTTGCCCTCCTATACACAAAGGATAAAGAAGCAGAGATGGAAATCAGAGAAACATCACCTTTTTGGTAGCCACAAATAGCATAAAATATCTTGGGGTTACTCTAACCAAGGAAGTGAAAGACCTATTTGACAAGAACTTTAAGTCTTTGAAGAAAGAAATTGAGGAGGATACCAGAAAATGGAAAGACCTGCCCTGCTCTTGGATTGGGAGAATCAACATAGTAAAAATGGCAATTCTACCAAAAGCAATCTATAGATTCAATGCAATCCCCATCAAAATCCCATCAAACTTCTTCACAGACCTTGAGAGAACAATAATCAAGTTTATATGGCAAAACAAAAAACCCAGGATAGCCAAAACAATCTTATACAATAAAGGAACTTCTGGAGGCATTACCATCCCTGCCTTCAAACTCTATTATAGAGCTACAGTATTGAAAACAGCTTGGTATTGGCATAAGAACAGAGAAGTCGACCTATGGAATCGAAAAGAAGACCCGGATATTAGCCCACAAACCTATGAACACCTGATTTTTAACAATTGAGCTAAAGGTATGCAATGGAGGAAGGAAAGCATCTTTAACAAATGGTGCTGGCATAACTGGATGTCAACATGTAGAAGAATGAAAATAGATCCATATCCATCACTATGCACAAAACTCAAGTCCAAATGGATTAAAGACATCAACATTAATCTATCCACTTTGTACCTGATAGAAGAGAAAGTGGGAAGTAGTCTACAAGATATAGGCACAGGCGGCCACTTCCTAAGTAAAACCCCAGTAGCACAGACAATAAGAGAATCAATGAATAAATGGGACCTCCTGAAACTGAGAAGCTTCTGTAAAGCAAAGGACACTGTCAGTAAGACAAAAAGGCTACCTTCAGACTGGGAGAAGATCTTCACCAACCCCTCCTCAGACAAATGTCTGATCTCCAAAATATACAAAGAACTCAAGAAACTAGACACTAAATTTTAATAAACACAATTAAAAAATGGGGTACTGAACTGAACAGAGAATTCACAACAGTTGAACTGTGAATGGCCAGAAGACAGTTAAAGACATGCTAACCTCCTTAGTGATCAGGGAAATGCAAATCAAAACCTCTTTGAGATACCATCTTACACCTGTTAGAATAGCTAAACTCAAAAACACCAATGATAGCCTATGCTGGAGAGGATGTGGTGTGAGGAGAACACTCATCCATTGCTGGTGGGAATGCAAACTTGTACAGCCACTGTGGAAATCAGTGTGGCAGTTTCTCAGGAAAATGGGAGTCAACCTCCCTCAGGACACAGCCATTCCACTCTTGGGAATATACCCAAGAGATGCCCTATCATACTACTAAAGCATTTGTTCAACTACGTTCATAGCTGCACTATTTGTAATAGCGAGAACCTGGAAACAACCTAGGTGCCCCTCAATAGAAGAATGGTTAAAAAAGGTGTGGAACATATACACATTTGAGTTTTACTCAGCGGTAAAAAACAATTATATCTTGAATTTTGCATGCAAATGGATGGAAATAGAAAATGCTTTACTGAGTGAGGTAACCCAGACTCAAAAAGAGGAATATGTTATGTATTCACTAATAAGTGGATTCGAACCATAGTTAAAGGTCTTTGAGTCTATAATTTGTGATCCTAGAGAAGCTAAATATGAAGGTGAACCTGAAGAAAATCATATAGTTATCCTCCTGGTTATTAGAAGTAGGCTAGATTGCCAGGCAAACTTGAGTGCATGGGGGTGGGGTGATGAAAGTAAGGGAAGATGGTTAGGGAGAGGGGAGAGGGGGAAGATTGGGCATGGCTTGGGGGAATGGGAGTAGGGGAGGGAGGAAGGATGGTTATGGGAGCAGTGAAGTTTATATCTCAACTAAGGGAGCCATTTTAGTGTTTACAAGAGACTTGATTCTGGAGGGGTTCCCAGGCCCAAGAAGAGATTCCCAGACTGTACAGTGCTCTGTGTGTCAGATTTGGATGTAACTTGGATAAAAAGACTTTCTGTACTACATTTTGAGGTCATTGTCCTCATTTATTGCACAGTTGTTTATTCTCTTAGTCTTCAAGTTAGGTACGTGTTTAGAATTGTAGATCAGTAGTTCAATGTCTGTCATATTTATGGTTACACTAATCAGGTTCTTTAGATCCATAGAGATTATATTCTGTATAAATAGTCTTCAACCTCTTCAAAGAGCTGTAGGAAATGGCATTTAATTTAATCTTATAGTTTTGTGTAGTGAGACGCAATCACTCCTGGCAACACCGACCTATTCCCAAGAGATTGTTGAGCACCAAAGACACTCCACTTGGAGCTTGTCTTCTTGACAAAACCAGCCTCTGGGTAAGGAACTGCCCATACCTCAACTACTGACAAATACACGGTACCTGGAAATGGATAAGAAGAACTGTCAAATCTTACCAAGACAGGGTAAGACGGTTTTGAAAAATCTCTTGCCTGTTAAAATCCAGAAATGGATAAAATCTGGAAATGGATAAACAGAACTGTTAAATCTTGCCAAGACAGGGTAAGTTGGTCTTGAAAAGTCTTTTGCCTGTTAAAAATAATCTGTCAGTTATTCTCGGCCTTAGTCAAAGTTGGTTGCCTCAACACTACAAACAGGTCTTTGGTGATTGCTCAGGTAGCCAGTTGTCTCTGTGATTTTTTGCATGTTTTTTGATTGCACTTCTTAATTACTCAGGTAACATTATTTCCCTTCTCAGATCTTCTATGGGGTTGAAGACTTGATAAATGTAGCTACTTTCCTCTCATGACTTGGCCAAGTTATTTATTATACATGACTTTAGCTAGTTAAAATAGGATATTTGTACTTATTGTATATAATTTTGTAGGTTTGTACTGACTGTATATAATTTTGTGGTAGACTTAGAACTCTCTTACTTAAACAAAAGGGGGAGGTGCTGCGAGAGTGCCTTCTACTCCTTCAGCCTATAGCTGCTGAAATATCAGCCCACTGGGGCGTGATATATTTCTCTTTAAGAAAGAGCGCCAAGCCTCGACTCGGCCCCTTGGTTCCAGCGCTTGGTTCCAGCTCCTGCTCCAGTGACTAGGCTCCTTTCCTGATGCTTTGTGTGTATATAAGTTTTACCCCCCAAAATAAATACCCCTTTAAAATCTAAACTGGTGTGGGAGTCGTTCGCCTTTAAAAAAATTTTTAATTGTTTCAAATCTTTTTACCACAGAGATTGTAAAGTCCGAATTTCCATTCTTTGTGCTGTTCTAGTCCCCTCATTGATCAGCTGTGGATTGATTTCCCCCATTTAAATGTGTGCTGTGGCAGAAACAAGGAAATTGCAAGTGGATGAAAGGAAAATGTCATTTACCTTAGGCACTTATTTTAATAATCAAAAGAGAGAACAATCCCGTGGTAACTAGGGTTCAATTCTATATCCAAATACATAACCATCTGTCATGGCTATTTACATGAGCGTCTCTCTGTCTGTTTGCTGATGGCTTATCATTATTCTTTCTTTTTAGTTGCAATTTGCTGGTATGACATGCAGAAATTCCATGACAGATTCCATAAACAAACTGACTAGAAAATAAGACACTTTAAATTTTAAAGGAGACCCAGGTAACTATGTGAGACTACTGCCCACTATAGCCATTATCTCAGGAGGAACTCTGATTGTGCAGTTTATCAGAATGTCTCTGGATTCTGTCAGGCGTTGATACCCAAAGTTAATCTTTCTTGCATTTATTACAGAACAAAGATTGAGTCAGAAATCTCAAATATAAAATCTGAAGCAGTTGCTTTTGAGACATAAATTTATTTTTCTGTCTTGTAAGCAGGATCAGGAGACTCTTAGCTGAAGGATGGAAATTTTCAGAAATTTCCTGCATTTCCTACATTTCTAATGCCTCTATATCCTGCATGTATGTCTCTGAGACACTATTCCCTGTCTAGAGTTGTTTATAGTCAGGTTTTGACTAAATCCAGGTAAATACTGGGTTTTTAGCTGTAGCCTGACTGGCAAAATGCTCAGTACAGACATTTTTGTTTGGAGGAGCATGTGCATTCAAGTACAGACACATTAGGAACCAATGAGGACTGAGATCTCAAACTGAGGATTACAAAGCACAGGTCTGAAGTTTACATAGAGATCTCCTCCAGAGCTGCTGATTCATCTGTGTCTCTCTGCTCACTGTGTGTTGGCTGAGTGAGTTTCAGGTTGTTTTTGCTAGATTAGAGCTGTGTAAATGAAAGCTTTCATTCCTGTCTCAACATTTCTGATAGCAAGTCTGGGTGGTCACATACTTTTGAATGCTGACTGTTTTTGATCTGGTTTTGTCACTTTTGTTCATTTTTTTATGTAGCTGAATTAAGATTTAAAAACACAATATGTGTATTATATAACATATCATATTACATTAGTATATTATTCATGAAGTTGAACATAACATGTAATATATGCATATTTACAATATTGTAACTCAAAAAATGATGGGATTGAAGAAGGAACAATTGATTTTGAGCCATTTTCTAAATAGACCCAACTGGAATACACTATCTCACAGTGTGCTAAAGATAAATAAAATACGATCAAATGCTTTCATTAAAAATTTTCATTTTATTTATGTTATCATCAATTATGTTTTTTATTTATAAGGTTTTATATCCAATTTCACAGGTACACTAAATTTTCTCTTTTTGTTTCTCTTTCTCTGATGCAATTCCTACTCATACGATATATTCTTTATATAAATATACAAATATTTTGGTTAAAAAATCCATCACATCCCTGATTTTAAAACGACCGACCAATTTCCAAAATCACTATTAAATCTGAAGATTGTATTATTTTCTCTGTTTAATAACAACTGTGTTCATTTAAGCCACATGTATGTCATTCAGTATAAATCCACCTTCTGGAACACTACTCTTCAATTTTGGCAAATATTCTTGAGAAAACATCTAATGTTTCTTCTCAGTGATCTCTCTCTAATAAGGATCAGGCATCATTAGTCTTGCCTTTAGGCATACTGGGATCTGAGTTTTGGATATACCACAAGAATAAGCATTTTGTTTTTTACTTAGAATTCATGAATTCACATGTGCTTATGTGAATCTTTTACAACTTGTCTAATGATCATAGAGTTCCAATCTACAATTGCTTTTTTAAGGATATAAGCTAGGATGATTTGACCTAAGGTGTTGTTACAGGACACTGTGAGAATAAAAAAGGGTATTTTGACCTAGGGTATGTTTGCTTCCTGTTTATTGATTTTGAGAGAAAATTACTTAATTTTTTCTTTGTATCATGGCAAGGAAGTCTTGCCTCCCAACCCATGGTTCATCACAGTTACATAAGAACTTTGAATAATAAGCTTGGAGACATATAAGAGTATTCACTGGGAGTCCTTCTAAATCTATATATTTCTTCTTGTAAATTTTGATCTTAATCCTTAACCCTTCCACAAGTATGGAAATGGGTCAGTCAGGACAATAAATGATGGATCCTCAGAAGTGAAACAGGAGAATGAACGTATTGCATGATCGATATCAAAAAGTCGTGAATACCACAGGTGTTAAGTAAAGTGCATAGGGAAAAAAGTAAAAGTGAACATGGGTTGAATAAGAAGGGATTATAATTGTAAATAAATTTATACTGGAACAAAAAATCAGTAGTTAACTGACTATGCAATTGCTTTGGAGATAATTTACAAGGTAGAGGAGCGTAGGTGGATCAGTTTCAAAAACAGAAATATTTAAAATTGTAGAGAAGCACGGCCTTTGATTTCTCAAGCATGATACCTTGGACACAGAAAATTCAAGGTGAAAAATCCAAGAATGTTATAACATGGAATTAACACAAAGTATTATTTTTCATTTGTGGGGGCTTATAATAGAGAGTTTGTAATTGCACATAATAGGTAAAAGGATGATCCCCTTTCAATGGTTAGAAGCGAGACAGGACACACCTATCCACCACAGGCGCTGTTAGATGAGGAAACATTTATAGTACTGTTTGATTATAATCAGCCTATGCATAGAGAGCTATAGAGAGAATCTGCAAAGTACAAGAAAAAGGAGTTTTAAAGTTCTTTGCTTCTGGTGAGCAATGCTGAGAAGTAGAAACTGGTGGAGAATTAAGCAAGAACTGAAAAGCATTAGGAATTTAGCAATATTACCTTCACAAATGTTTTAAACTCTGTAAATCTCTTCTTACAAAAAAAAACACTCCTCTTCCTACACAAGGGGTGGCTTAGATCAAGCGATGATGCAGAGAACCCCTAAAGTAGCAGAAACACTCAGAATTTGTTGTATATCTCAAGCAAGTTAATTTCAGAGAAGGTACCTGCTGAGTAGAGAAAGTACAAATGTTATTAGCAATAGAGCAAAGATATGTGCAGAACAAATAATAACTTAGGTGCCCTGAGCCCATTCACAGAAATTAAAAGAAACCTGAACTCAGACCTAAATGCTCCTTTGATGCAAATGCTGTTGGAGTATAGGATTTGAGAAATCTTACACTATGGGAAATGGACAGAATTGGACAAAGCTTGTCTGTCAAATAAAGACTGTCTGTTGAGAAAAACCAAACATGAGGAAAAATGTTGGGTCACAGATCAGAGAAATAACCTAACAAATCCCCTTTTCTTTTCATATGCTTACTTGGGAGGGAATTCATAGAAAAAGAAATCAGCAATTAAATTTTAAAATAGCAATATTTGCCCAAGTTACTTCAATGACAAGAAGGCCTGGAATAAACTTCTGTCTTACGGAGAGCAGACTGAAGACTTCCTTAAAGTAATTCAGGGACCTGATGAATTGTTTCAGGATTATGCAGTAACCAAACAGATTAATTGGCGACACATAAAGTGGATGCTTGAGAGGTAAAGCTGGCCTACAACAATACTATTGTAGTA
This sequence comes from Myodes glareolus, assembly GCF_982192425.1. Taxonomy (NCBI): domain Eukaryota; kingdom Metazoa; phylum Chordata; class Mammalia; order Rodentia; family Cricetidae; genus Myodes; species Myodes glareolus. The sequence goes on from NC_142049.1 coordinate 38,655,482, forward strand.
TTTAAGTCTGCTTTGAGATCATTCAATAAAGAGGAGTAACATTTCTGATTATATTCGAATATCCCCAGATACTGGACACTCATATAGCCAGTGGCTATCTTTGACTTCTGCTTTACAGAAGAAAAACAGGTAAAGATGTTACCCCCAACAAAAAAATCTGGAAATTGGAGAGTAATATGAGATTTAAGAAGAGTTAATGGGAGTTTTACATCTTTCTTTGCCTTCTGTTTCTTCCATACCAAAGATACCTATAGTATTGTTTCAGATTTAAAAGATGGTTTTTATCTTCACCTAGGCTCACTGAAATTGTCAAAGATATGCATTTCGTGTTTTATCAGTTAATTTTAAAAATTTCCAATTAGAAAATATCATTAGAACATCTCTCCTCAGGACATGACAAAATGTTTTATATTCTGTCAGAAATCTTTGACTCAGGCTACACAAAATCTTAAATTTCAATTTCCACACGTTTATATTATACTTTTAGGATGATGATTTGCTTGTCTATATAAGTGAAGTAAGTTTGTTAATAATATATTGTCAGCTTCAGCAGAATCCTGTCCTTGCATTGTTAGTAATTGCCTGAGTGAAAGTACAAAGACAGCCATCTTTTGAGTATTTGGGATGTATATTTATTCAAAAATACTAAGCCTCAAAAATTGGAAATTAAGAGAGAAAGATGACAAACTTTGAAATTACTGTGGAATATACTAACAATCACTGTGCCTTCATGAGACTCACCTAGTACCTCTGTTTATTTGTGACTGTTGTGATGCTTGATCTATTTGTCGGACAATTGGCAGTGAGGGAATGATTTGCCCTGTGGCTTTGGCTGATACTTTGAAACTTATTCCTCGTGAAGAATAGAAATTTTCTGCATAAATATAGGGAGAAGTGCTTGGTGCTAAGGAAAGTTGTTATGCCAATATTTGCTGGTATCCATGAGAAACCTTCTTCATCCAGTGAGAATAGAGTGGAGGAGAAGAATAAGTGGTTGTCCAAACTGAGGGAGTGGAAGAGGAGGCAGAGTAGAGGCCACAGTCATATTGGAAAATAACAAATGAAAATAATTAATATAAAAATAAGTGAATGCCATGCAGGGAGGAAACACTAACAAGAAAAATGATTCCATAAAAGAAAATAAAAATCATACAATAATTAAAAAAGTCATTCAGACTTATAAATCAATATTACATTGCTTCTTTATGAGCCCATAACTATAATGATTATCTTGTGACATATTATTGAAGAAAACTTGAAATTATCCCAGAATTTCTATTTGTAAACCTTTGTCTTTTATCTGTATGTCAGTCACCATGGGTATGTTCCTTTATCATACAAAATATCCATACCTTGTCACAGGTAATTGCTAAGAAACTATACCTTGCACTCTCAAAAGAAATCTGACAGCATTCTGAACAATGTTGAGTCTCTTTGTAATACTATATTTTCTTTGTAACCTACTTGATGTTGCATTAGTTTAACTAGGTTAAAGTTTCTCTTTCCCAGAGAAAAATCAGCCTGCCACTGAACGGGAAATGCTGTTACTGAAATTCCTCCTATTACAAGTCCACATGAATCTCATATTCTAATTTATTTGTAATGCTGAAAAGGTTTGATTTGTTTAACTGTCTTGAAGGTAATCTTTTCAGTTGAAAAGTACTTTCTGAAAGATATTATCTATTCAACTTTGAAAAAATATATATCTTTTATAATATGCATAGAAATCAGTAATTTCAGATTCTTCTCCAAGTGCATTACAATTTTCAAAAAATGTTGTTTTTTTTTTTCAGATATCTCTGGACTTTTCAGTTAGGAGTTTAACATCCTGGTTGCAGGCATCTGACTTTGTGAGCATATGATCACATAGGAAATGTGTTATGTCATATAAACTTTTTCAGCCTGTTGTTTAGAATGAAGTTGCACACAGTCCTCGTTTGTCAGAAGAGATCTTGATGCTTTTTTTGGCATACTTATTTTTAAAAAAATCATACAGGCTCCCTGGCTAATTTACACTCTATATAATTACACGGAAACGGTATTCTTTTAAACACTGCCTGGCCCATTAGTTCCAAACTCTTATTGGTAGCTCTTACATATGTATTCAACCCATTTCTAATAATCTGTATGCCACTAGGAGATTGTGTTTTACCAGGAAAGATTCAGCATGTCTGACCTGGTGGCTGGTTCCATGGCGTCTGCCTCATTGCCTTCTTTCCAGCATTCTGTTCTGTCTACTCCACCCACCTATGTTCGGACCTATCAAGTCAAGCAGTTTCTTCATTAATTAACCAATAAAAGCAACAGAAATACAGAAGACACAACTACATCATATCCCCTTTTTCTGTTTTAACAAAAAAGAAATGTTTTCATTTTTTAGGTGTTTCTTGTTTGTTTTTTATTTCTTTATTTATAAAAGTTTATTAATTTATAAAAGTTTCCATTTCTGCCCTTTTTCCCAACACCCACCCACTCCCCCCACTTCCTCTCCTCCTTCCTCTCCCTCCCTAAGAGAAGTCAGGGTTTCCTGCCCTTGGTGAACTCTCATTAGATCAGTCCCCTTATATCAGTGGGTGGACCCACTCCTCACTGTCCTGCCTTTCTTGTTCATGTTCACCCTCCTTCTGCTGCTCATTTAGACCTTGGGGGCTCGGTCCAGTGCTCCAATGTGGGTCTCTGTCTCAATCTCCATCCATCAACGGGTGAAGGTTCCCTCTGGTCTTGTCTTCTTTACTCACGTTCTCTTTCCTTCTGCTTATCGTTTGGACCTAGGTAGTTAAGTCCAGTTTTCCAATGTGGGTCTCTGTCTCTATCTCCAACCATTGACAGATGAAGGTTCTATGGTGATATGCATAATATTCATCAGTATGGTTATGGGCCAAGGCCGGTTCAGGCACCCTCTCCTCTGTCCAGAGAACAATCTGGGGATATCTCTTTGGACCTGGGATCCCCTTTATAATCAAGTCTCTTGTAAACCCTAAAATGACTCCCTTAGTTAAGATATATACTTCCCTGATCCCATATCCATCCTTCCACCCTCCCCCATCCCAATCACCCAACCTTTCCCCATTCCTCTCCTACTTTCTTCTCTCTAACCCTCTCCCCTTCCAACAACCTCCCACTCCCCCCCATGCACCCGAGGTTGCCTGGCACTCATTTCTACTTCCAATCTCCAGGAGGATAACTACATGATTTTCTTCAGGTTCACCTTCTTATTTAGCTTCTCTAGGATCACGAATTATAGGCTCAAAGACCTTTAATTATGGCTAGAATCCACTTATGAGTGAATACATACCATATTCCTCTTTTTGAGTCTGGGTTACCTCACTCAGTAAAGCATTTTCTATGTCCGTCCATTTGCATGCAAAATACAAGATGTCATTGCTTTTTACTGCTGAGTAGAACTCTAATGTATATATGTTTCACACCTTCTTTAACCATTCTTCTATTCAGGGGCACCTAGGTTGTTTCCAGGTTCTGGCTATTACAAATAGTGCTGCTATGAACATAGTTGAACAAATGCTTTTGTGGTATGATCGGGCATCTCTTGGGTATATTCCCAAGAGAGTATATTGCTGGGCCCTGAGGGAGGTTGACTCACAGTTTCCTGAGAAACTGCCACACTGATTTCCACAGTGGCTGCACAAGTTTGCATTCCCACCAACAATGGATGAGAGTACCCATCTCTCCACATCTTCTGCAGCATAGACTATCATTGGTGTTTTTGACTTTAGCTAATCTGACCGGTGTAAAATGGTATCTCATAGTTGTTTTGATTTGCATTTCCCTGATCGCTAAGGATGTTGAGCATGACCTTAAGTGTCTTTTGGCCATTCGAAGTTCTTCTGTTCAGAATTCTCTGTTCAGATAAGCACCCCATTTTTAATTGGTTTAATTAGAGTTTTAGTGTCTAGTTTCTTGAGTTCTTTGTATATTTTGGAGATCAGGCCTTTGTCGGAGGAGGGGTTGGTGAAGATCTTCTCCTAGTCAGAAGGTAGCCTTTTTGTCTTACTGACAGTGTCCTTTGCTTTACAGAAGTTTCTCAGTTTCAGGAGGTCCCATTTATTCATTGATTCTCTTATTGTCTGTGCTACTGGGGTTCTATATAGGAAGTGGTCTCCTGTGCCTATGTCTTGTAGACTACTTCCCATTTTCTCTTCTATCTGGTTCAAAGTGGTCAGATTAATGTTGAGGTCTTTAATCCATTTGGACTTGATTTTTGTGCATGGTGATAGATATGGATCTACTTTCATTCTTCTACAGGTTGACATCCAGTTATGCCAGCACCATTTGTTAAAGACTCCAGAAGGATATAATATTACCTAAGCAAACAAGAAATAAGCAAGACCCTGCTAGCTTCCCGCCAGCCATCCCAGCTTCCATCCAGAGGACCTTCCCGAGTGGTGAGTTGATTCGGGCCACGGCAGGGGCCCCGGTGAGGGGAAGCTAGGACTTTCCCCGACCCCATAGACACCCAGGTCAGCCTGCCCTGCTGGCTCCACCCTGCTAGCTTCCTGCCAGCCATCCCAGCTTCCATCCAGAGGGCCTTCCGAGTGGTGAGTTGATTCGGGCCACGGTAGGGGCCCGGCGAGGGGGAGCTAGGACTTTCCCCGACCCCATAGACTCCCAGGTCAGCCTGCCCTGCTGGCTCCACCCTGCTAGCTTCCCGCCAGCCATCCCAGCTTCCATCCAGAGGGCCTTCCGAGTGGTGAGTTGATTCGGGCCACGGCAGGGGCCTGGCGAGGGGGAGCTAGGACTTTCCCCGACCCCATAGACCCCCAGGTCAGCCTGCTCTACCTGCTCCACCCTGCTAGCTTCCCGCCAGCCATCCCAGCTTCCATCCAGAGGGCCTTCGGAGTGGTGAGTTGATTCGGGCCCGCGGCAGGGGCCCAGCGAGGAGGAGCTAGGACTTTCCCCGACCCCATAGACTCCCAGGTCAGCCTGCAGTGCTGTGTCCACACTGCTAGGCTCTCCCGCCTGCCATCCCAGCTTCCATCCAGGTACAAATTTCTATATTTCTCCCCTCCCACTGAGGCCATAAAATTTCCCCAGTTCAGCTGCCTTGCACACTGGGCCTGCTCTGTAGGGGCATCCCGGAAAGAGGCAGTGCCTGTGCTTCAATACCCTGCCTGGGGAAATGTAGGCATTCTGTCAGTGAACTCCCTGCCCAACAAGGGAACCTGACCCGATACCAGAAGTTCCAATAGAGAGCATTGGATCGAAGAGATGGGCAGACGCCAAGGCAAGACCTCCTCCAACAATCTGAAAAACAACATGAAAATATCAGATCCCAACGACCCTACAACAGAAGGATTTGAACACTCTAACCCAGATGAAGTGGAAAAAAGTGCCATTATGAAAGCAATAGAGTCCCTTAAACAGGATATGAATAACTCCCTTAAGGAACTGGTCGAGAAGTATAACAAAAAGTTTGAAGAAATGAGTATAGAAATGGATGAGAAATATAACAAAAAGTTTGAAGAAATAAGTAAATCCGTGAGTGATACCCTGAGAAACCAAGAAAAAACAATCAAACAAGTAAAGGAAACAGTCCAAGAATTGAAAACTGAAATGTTGGCAATGAAGAAAACACAAAACGAGAACCGGCTGGATATGGAAAACCTAGGTAAATGAGCGGAGACTACAGAATCAAGCATAACCAATAGAATACAAGAGATAGAAGAACGAATCTCAGATTCTGAAGATAACATAGAGAAAATAAATGCTCTGGTCAGAGAAAACGGCAAATCCAACAAATTCTCTTCACAAAACATTCAGGAAATCTGGGACACAATAAAAAAACCAAATCTAAGAATAATAGGGATTGAAGAAGGAGAAGAACTGCAGATCAAAGGCCCAGAAAATATATTCAACAAAATTATAGAAGAAAACTTTCCCAACCTAAAGAACGATATTCCTATGAAGGTTCAAGAAGCATACAGAACACCGAATAGATTGGATCAGAAAAAAACGTCCCCGCATCATATAATAATCAAAACATAAAACATAAATATTAAAGAAAAAATTTTAAGAGCTGCAAAGGAAAAAGGTCAAGTAACTTATAAAGGTAAACCTATCAGGCTTACACCGGATTTCTCTATGGAAACCATGAAAGCCAGAAGATCCTGGATAGAGGTACTGCAGAAACTAAGAGACCATGGATGCAAACCCAGACTAATATACCCTGCCAAGCTACTGTTCACTATCAACGGAGAAAACAAAATATTCCAGGATAAAAACAAATTTAAACAATACGTAGCTACTAATCCAGCCTTACAGAGAATATTAGAAGGAAAATCACTACCGAAGGAATCCAACATTCCCAACACGGCCTACAATAACTCGAACATCTAGCGACCATTCACAAGCACAAATTAAAGAAGAAAAACACATATACTCTACTACCTAACAAAAAAAAAAAATGACCGGAGTCAACAACCACTGGTCATTAATATCACTTAATATCAATGGACTCAATTCACCTATAAAGAGGCACAGACTTAGAGATTGGATACGAAAACAGGATCCAACATTCTGCTGTTTACAAGAAACACACCTCAACCACAAAGACAGACACCTACTCAGAGTAAAGGGTTGGGAAAAGGTTTTCCAAGCAAATGGACCTAAGAAACAAGCGGGTGTGGCCATTCTAATATCTAACAAAATCGACTTCAAACTAAAATCAATCAGAAGAAATGGAGATGGACATTTCATACTCATAACTGGAACAATTCATCAGGAGGAAGTCTCAATCCTGAATATCTATGCTCCTAATATAAAGGCACCCACATATGTAAAAGAAACTCTTCTAGAACTCAAGGCGGTCATCAAACCACACACACTAATAGTAGGAGACTTCAACACTCCTCTCTCACCAATGGACAGGTCAATCAGACAGAAACCAAACAGAGAATTGAGAGACCTATTGGAAGTATTGAATCAAATGGACTTAACAGACATCTATAGAACACTCCACCCAAATAGGAAAGAATATACCTTTTTCTCTGCAGCTCATGGAACCTTCTCGAAAATTGACCACATACTCGGTAACAAAGTAAACTTCCACAGATACAAAAAAATATTAGTAACTACCTGTGTCTTGTCAGATCACCATGGACTAAAATTAGAATTCAACAACAATGCTCCCCCCAGGAAGCCAACAAACTCATGGAAACTGAACAGTCAACTACTAAATCACCCCTGGGTCAAGGAAGAAATAAAGAAAGAAATTAAACTCTTCCTTGAATTTAATGAAAACAAAGACACAACATACTCAAACCTATGGGACACTATGAAAGCAGTGCTAAGAGGAAAGTTCATAGCACTAAGTGCCCAATTAAAGAAAGCAGAGAAAGCACACATTGGAGAATTAACAGCACAATTGAAAGATCTAGAAAAAAAAGAAGCTGATTCACCCAGGACGTCTAGAAGACTGGAAATAATCAAACTGAGGGCTGAAATCAACAAAATAGAAACAGAGAAAACAATCCAAAGAATCAATGAATCAAAAAGCTGGTTCTTGGAGAAAATCAACAAGATTGACAAACCCCTAGCCAAGTTAATCAAACGGCAGAGAGAGAACATGCAAATTAATAAGATCAGAAATGAAAAGGGGGACATAACCACAGACACAGAGGAAATTCAGAGAATCATTAGATCTTACTATGAAAGTTTATATGCCACAAAGTTGGAAAATGTAAAAGAAATGGACATTTTTTTAGATAAGTACCATATACCAAAGTTGAACCAAGAACAGGTGAACAATCTAAATAGACCTGTTAGTCGCGAAGAATTAGAAGCTGTTATCAAAAATCTCCCTACCAAAAAAAGCCCAGGACCAGATGGTTTCAATGCAGAATTCTACCAGAACTTCCAGGAAGAGCTAATACCTATACTCCTTAACGTATTCCACAATATAGAAACAGAAGAGTCATTGCCTAACTCCTTTTATGAAGCTACAGTTACCCTAATACCAAAACCACACAAAGACACAACCAAGAAAGAGAATTACAGGCCAATCTCACTCATGAACATCGATGCGAAAATTCTCAATAAAATACTGGCAAACCGAATCCAAGAGCACATTAGAAAAATTATCTATTATGATCAAGTCGGCTTCATTCCAGAGATGCAGGGCTGGTTCAACATACGCAAATCTATCAATGTAATCCATCATATAAATAAACTGAAAGAAAAAAACCATATGATCATCTCACTAGATGCTGAAAAAGCATTTGACAAAATTCAACACCCATTTATGATAAAGGTGTTGGAGAGACTGGGGATACAAGGATCATACCTAAATATAATAAAAGCAATATACAGCAAGCCGACAGCTAACATCAAACTGAATGGAGAGAAACTCAAAGCCTTTCCACTAAAATCAGGAACGCGACAAGGCTGTCCACTCTCTCCATACCTCTTCAATATAGTGCTTGAAGTTCTAGCATTAGCAATAAGACAACATAAGGAGATCAAGGGGATTCGAATTGGAAAGGATGAAGTTAAACTTTCGTTATTTGCTGACGATATGATAGTTTACATAAGTGACCCCAAAAACTCTACCAAAGAACTCCTACAGCTGATAAACACCTTTAGTAACGTGGCAGGATACAAGATCAACTCCAAAAAATCAGTTGCCCTCCTATACACAAAGGATAAAGAAGCAGAGAGGGAAATCAGAGAAGCATCACCTTTCATGATAGCCACAAATAGCATAAAATATCTTGGGGTTACTCTAACCAAGGAAGTGAAAGACCTATTTGACAAAAACTTTAAGTCTTTGAAGAAAGAAATTGAGGAGGATACCAGAAAATGGAAAGACCTCCCCTGCTCTTGGATTGGGAGAATCAACATAGTAAAAATGGCAATTCTACCAAAAGCAATCTATAGATTCAATGCAATCCCCATCAAAATCCCATCAAACTTCTTCACAGACCTTGAGAGAACAATAATCAAGTTTATATGGCAAAACAAAAAACCCAGGATAGCCAAAACAATCTTATATAATAAAAAAACTTCTGGAGGCATTACCATACCTGACTTCAAACTCTATTATAGAGCTACAGTATTGAAAACAGCTTGGTATTGGCATAAGAACAGAGAAGTCGACCTATGGAATCGAATAGAAGACCCAGATATTAACCCACAAACTTATGAACACCTAATTTTCGACAAGGGAGCTAAAGGTATACAATGGAAGAAGGAAAGCATCTTTAACAAATGGTGCTGGCATAACTGGATGTCAACCTGTAAAAAAATGAAAGTAGATCCATATCTATCACCATGCACAAAAATCAAGTCCAAATGGATTAAAGACATCAACATTAATCCGTCCACTTTGAACCTGATAGAAGAGAAAGTGGGAAGTAGTCTACAAGATTTAGGCACAGGAGGCCTCTTCCTAAGCAGGACCCCAGCAGCACAGACAATAAGAGAAACAATGAATAAATGGGATCTACTGAAACTGGGAAGCTTCTGTAAAGCAAAGGACACTGTCAGTAGGACAAAAAGGCTGCCTTCTGACTGGGAGAAGATCTTCACCAACCCCTCATCAGACAAAGGTCTGATCTCCAAAATATACAAAGAACTCAAGAAACTAGGCACTAAAACTCTAATTAACCCAATTAAAAAATGGGGTACTGAACTTAACAGAGAATTCACAACAGATGAACTTCGAATGGCCAGAAGACACTTAAGGTCATGCTCAACCTCCTTAGCGATCAGGGAAATGCAAATCAAAACCACTTTGAGATACCATCTTACACCTGTCAGAATAGCTAAAGTCAAAAACACCAATGATATCCTATGCTGGAGAGGATGTGGGGTGAGGGGAACACTCATCCATTGTTGGTGGGAATGCAAACTCGTGCAGCCACTGTGGAAATCAGTGTGGCGGTTTCTCAGGAAACTGGGAGTCAACCTCCCTCAGGACCCAGCAATTCCACTCTTGGGAATATACCCTAAAGATTCCTGATCATACTACAAAAGCTTTGTTCTACTATGTTCATAGCAGCACTATTTGTAATAGCCAGAACCTTGAAACAGCCTAGGTGCCCCTCAATAGAAGAATGGTTAAAAAAGGTGTGGAACATATACACATTAGAGTTTTACTCAGCGGTAAAAAACAATGACATCTTGAATTTTGCATGCAAATGGATGGAAATAGAAAATGCTTTACTGAGTGAGGTAAGCCAGACCCAAAAAGAGGAACACGGTATGTATTCACTCATAAGTGGATTCTAACCATAATTAAAGGTCTTTGAGCCTATTATTCGTGATCCTAGAGAAGCTAAATAAGAAGATGAACCTGATGAAGATTATTTAGCTATCCACCAGGAGGTAGGAAATAGACAAGAGTCCCAGGTAACCTCGGGTGCATGGGGGGGAGGGAGGGTCGATGGAAGGGGAGAAGGTTAGAGAGAAGGGAGTAGGGGAAGAAAGGGGAAAGCTTGGTGGCCTGGGATGGGGGGGAAGGGAGGAAGGATGAATAAGGGATCAGGGAAGATTATATTTCAACTAAGGGACCCATTTTAGGGTTTACAGGAGACTTGATTATATATGGGATCCCAGGTCCAAGGAGAGATCCCCCAGATTGCTCTCTGGACAGAGGAGTGGGTGCCTGAATCGGCTGTGGCCCATGTCCATACTGATGTATATTTTGCTTATCACCATAGATCCTGCATCTGACGAAGGACGGCGATACAGTTGGTGACCCATATTGCAGCACCGGACTGAGCCCCCCGAGGTCCAAATGAGGAGCAGAAGGAGGAAGAACATGAAAAACGAAATCAGTACTGCGAGGGATGCTATCATCCACTGATACAAGGGAACGGATCTGATGAGAGTTTACCAAGGCCAGTTGGACTGGGACTGAAAGAGGACGTGATCTAACCAGACTCTCCGAATTTGGCCGGATTCTCTGACTGTGGCTGACCCGAAGTCTTTCTGAAAAGCCATTGACTATGACACTGGGACCTGTTTCCTCTGCATATACTGGATTTTGGGGATCCAGTCTTTTTGGACACTCACCTTCCTGGACCTGGAGGGAGGGGGAAGGAACTGGAACTTCCCACAGGGCAGGAAACCCTGACTGCCCTGGGGGACGAAGAGGGAGGAGGAGGGGGAGTAGGGGGAGTGGGAGGGTGTTGGGGGGGTGGTGGAAATGGAAACTTTTATAATTTAATAAAATTTACTAAAAAAAAATAAAATAAAAAAAAAAGAAATAAGCAACTTCCAAACTCTAGAAATGACAGAGACATCTCACTGCCTATACAGTCACCCTAAGTTCCTCTGTACCATTGGAGTATCCATCTTCAGTCTTCAGGCCCATAGTTTACAGCAGACATATCCATAAAGCAGGATATTTCAAAGACAGTTCAGTCATTTTTTTTTTGTGTCCTCCAGAATGTCTGACAGACTCTTTCATGAATCAGGAACCCAAAAGGACCATCTCACCTTTAGGCAAGTTCAGCAGTCCTCTCTCTGTGGGTTCTTTGTGTCCAGTTTATGCAACAGTCCAGGCAAGTGCAGTTTCTTGCCCAAATGGCTATCAGACTCCATAAGGAGCCTCTTCTATGCCTATCTTCCTCTTGAAGTAGCTGGTGCTGCCAGGAGCAGACGTGTCTCATTGTCATAAAAAGCCCTAAGTTATTAAAACATTTAAAATGCCATATTCTGTAGTCTTTGAAAGATAGGAAGAATGCCTATCTAACTGAAATATATCACTACATATCTAGAAAATCTAGCTAACATCACTACAAGCTTGACTATCATTGATGATTATCCATTAACAACCTATATTTCTAATTATATTTTACATTTTTAAAATGAACTACAAAATCACAATATCTTAATTAAGATCAGAAATACATATACTCATAACAAAATTGATTTTAAAGTCCATACCAATACAAATTATCCATATCTATATCATATCTCCCTTTAAATGTAAAAGAACATTTATAAACAATATCTGGGAATATGAATGCAGTTATTTCTCTCCAAAATTCTTCCTGCTGTATAGGGGCGCTGTTCATCAGGACTTTCATGATGTATCCTGTGTGCCAGCTTCATCTCAGTCTGCAGTTGAGTGAAGTAATTTTCTGAAGGTGTTCACAGCAACCTTTCAGGAGGGCATGGTCTATCATACCATAATGGGATAGAAGCAATCCATAGGGTCTTATCCTCTGTGAAAACAAAAGAAGAACCTCCTTTCCAAAGCATCATATTCTTAAACCCAAATCCTGAAGTCAAGATACCTTTAGATCATATATGTTGGATCAGCTTAGCAGCCCACACAATGAAATATCTCTCTGTATTTAGCTCCTTCACAGTCAAAAAATTCACAGAAAACACAATATACAGAATCCAGGCTCTATGTGAATTATCCATTTTTATGTGGCTTATTTTTCTTTATTTCTTTTAATCTATAACTATCTGTACCCTTTCTCTTTGAAGACTACCTCTTTCTTTAAGGCATTAACCTTATTCTCTATATTCGTTTTCGTCTCTCTCCCAAGCCTACATACAGTCATCCAACACTGTTTAGAGGTCTTTTATGTCTGAATCTGTTATATTGTGAATCTGCAATTTTTTTACTATCTAGGAGCATTTTTGTTTTGCAGTTTTAAATCACTAAGCATTTAGTGATTTAGGCTTTGACATTCCTAGGTCAAAACAGGTACTACAGGCTTGCCACACACAGTCAAATATGGCAGAGCTGCTAGTCCCTCTGAGCTGCAGAGCTGTAGGATGCTCTGGATGTTGGCTCCACCTCTCTCCAATTTCAAAATGGTGAATGTACCATTTCTGCTAGCTCTAGGGCTGCCAGGTAGGAGCCACACTCAGCAGTATAACTCTGTGACTGAGTGTGTAGCACAGAAACTCTTTTTATCCAAGTTACATCCAAATCTGACAAGCAGAGCACTGTACAGCCTGGGAACATCTCTCTGTATGCTCTCCTGCCTACCTAAGCCTGTTTCTTCTGTCTGCCCAGGTGCAGACGGGGAGCACTGAGCCATTGGCATGGTCTCAGAGTACTTTCTTCCTGATCCCAAGCAGGCATACAAACATCCTAGTCCAGAAATAGCAGGAGATTGCACAGGCGGCAGGGCCCAGGAAGCCATGCTTTAAAATGGCGCAGCTTTTTTTCTGCCACTATCTCTACGGCACGTCCTAGCAAACAGCAACAAGCTGTCTTAAACTCTCTTTCCCTTTATGTAAAGCCCTCTCAGGTTTTCAAGTGGATTTAGTTACCACATTGTAGAGTCACTCTGTTGTAGAAGAAGCAGTGGGCCATGTTCCTGCCGCCCTGCTCCCCGGCTAGTTTACACCCTAATTAATTACATGGAAACTGTATTCTTTTAAACACTGCCTGGCCCATTAGTTCCAAACTCTTATTGGCTAGCTCTTACATATTGATTCAACCCATTTCTAATAATCTGTATGCCACCACAAGGTCATGGCTTACCAGGAAAGATTCAGCATGTCTGACCTGGTGGCTGGTTCCATGGTGTTTGCTTCATTGCCTTCTTCCCAGCATTCTGTTCTGTCTACTCCAACTACCTATGTCCCGATCTATCAGGCCAAGGAGTTTCTTTATTAATTAACCAATAAAAGCAACAGAAATACAGAAGACCCACCTACATCAGTATACAATATTGAAAAAGAAGAAAGTGGAGAGCAAAAACTGACTACTAGGGAAGAGATTAAAGTATGACCAAAACAAAAAAGTAAAAAAAAGAAATTGAAGGCCTTAGGAAGAAGCAACAGCATATGTAACAGTGGTGCTAAGTATGGCATATGGTTACATTATTTAAACCCTCTAGTGTATATTGTTTTCAAGTATCTGTCTTCTATAATTTCCATGGGATCAGTCTCATAGATATATCAGGAACAGTCTGCCTTGGATGGGACAACATACATAAAGGAGAGTTATTCTTCAGTCACCACATAATGCATAGCATCATGCACTTTTTATTCTAAATTTTCAAAATGTGGATTCCCACAATCATTGTACCATGCATAGATTTTGGCATGATGGTGTAGAAGAGACTTTTGTCTAAGGCAAAATGGAAAGACTGTTGCAATGGATTATGGAAAGGACAAAACCCTGTTATAATACAGGGTCAAGTGCATGTTTGTGTGTGAGTGTGTGTGTGTGTGTGTGTGTGTGTGTGTGTGTATGTGTTTTATAGAAAGAAAATGAACCTCAATGGCATCCTGAAAGTTTGGCGTAGTGAATTGACGAGAGGAATATCAGACTGGATGATATTGTAGCTGCTAGTACTCACCAAGAGAGAATGAATGGAGACTGCTGAAATTGTGTTCCTGAAACTCTGATGTCACCATACTGCAATCTGACAAATGAAGGAGGACAGAGAGATGGTTAGCGATTCCAATTTCTTGGTAGAACTGCTGCATAGATCACCCTGACATCTGTGAGTTTAATCAATCTAAATCCATCAAATGATTGTTGACTGGATGTTTGGCCATGTAAATTAAATATATCTTGGGACACAGAAGTTAACTTTGCAGTGCAGTGTTTTATCTGTTGATGAAGTAGAAGTCCTAGAGAACTGAGATTCAGAAATTTCCCTTCTGTGGGATAGAAAATTGATAAAACAATCAGACACTATTTTAGATGTAATGAGTGAATAAAATCACACATCAGCATATAAGAACATATAAGAAGGAATTTAAAATAGACGTTTCTGCTAATATTCAGAGTTCAAGGACTGTAGCAGCTGAAACACATCGATCAAAGATGATAGCAGCAATGTATTAGGATTCTAAGAGATGAAAAGACACCTATCCCACTATCACAAAAACATTTCCTTTCATTACAAACAATTTATAAGAATTGTAATTTAACCTATTGAGTTTTATTGTTAATATTCATAAAAAATTTTGGTATTGACCTGGAAATTTTTGAAATTACTTCTTTTCACAATGAAAATGTGTTATCATTTCGAAAATGGTTAGTGTGTGACCTATTGCTTACCCAGAGAAAACAGCCATCCTGCCCAGGGTTTCCTCGCTCTGTGGTTCCCATGCTACACTCAGCTAAGGTTGGTCTTCTTGTTCCTGTTTCATGAGTTGGACCTTTATAATAAGACAATATAGTTGCTGTATCTTGGAGTTAGCCTGGGGTTCTTTGACCTGTGTCATCAACAGAGGCAGGGAGATTTCTGTGAGTTGAGGCCAGCCAGATCTACAAATGTCAGTTATAGATCTCTAAGTGCCAGGACAGGTTCCAAATCTACAGAAAAATAATATTTCAAAAAGCAGAAAACATCAACAAATATCCTGCTAAAGGCAACCTGAATCAAATTGGAATAGGACATTCCAATTTAGCTACCCTTTACTTCTTGAGTTACTTTTTTACTAGGAGGTATTTTAGCTATAGAAATATTTGTATTGATAGACATTAATAGTTTGAGTTTATTTATCAAGTTATTTGTGAAGGCACAATGGGAATTTGACTCAGATGTATGTGGAACCAAGTTACACACTCTCCCTTAACCCTTTTAAAACAGAGTCTTGTAATAAATGAATAAGATCTTTCTCCATCCAGGCAAGCAAGAAAGGGCATGCATGACAGAATGTGTTTATCAATGATGAGTAGTAATATTATGTCGAAGAAGACAATCTAAGAACCAAACAGCTGCTTCTGCTGTTGCATTAATTAAATTGAAAAGAGTTCAGACCAAGTTTAGCATTTTCAAGGTTACATGACAGCATTATTTGACCTACGGTGTGGTGACTGATTGTTTTGCTAAGGCAAAATTAAATTTTGATCTAAAGTGTTTTCACTTGATATTTGGAGATGTGGTTAGGAGATTACTTTGTTAATTCTTTGTATCAAAGCAAGAAAGTCTTTACACTCCCCGTCCCCACATATTAGACTAGGGTATATAAGATATTTGTATAATAAATTTGAGGCAGATCACAGTATTCAGTGGATGACTTTCCAACTCTATCTGTTGTCTCTTGTTGATTTTTATCTTAATCTTCATCATTCTTCTCAATTGTGGACAAACAAGTCAACCAGGACCCTGAGACTTATATTATTAAAATACTGGGTAGATGCAGATATTTTTCAAAAATAGATTATTTGTAACTAGTTTGGTGCAGTTGTTTATTAAAATTATCATATGTGAGATATGTTTTGTTTTTCCTTTGGCTGGCATTTGCCAGTCTAGGGTAGCTAACAATGAATACTTGGAGAACTTCCTATTACCATAGTACTCTTATGTCCTGGAGTCAGATAATACCAGCATGCATGCCTTTGAAAATGAGCATTCTAAAAATATATTTTAGGTTTACATGTTTTCAAACAAGCATATTAAAGACTGGACTTTGCCTTGTTATCCAGAGTATATTCTTAAAATCAAACATAAAGTCACTTACTTGAGTATAACCCAAACACAATACTGCTATCTACTCTAAACTACACTGTAATACCATTCCTTCCTATTAATTATACAGTCCTCTGTGTTCCTCCAGTTTCCAATTCTGTTTTCTGAACAGTGGATATATAAATGATAGCAATGAGCAAAAGACAGGACTATTCCTTTACCATCCCTACACACTCAATGGTCTAAGAATGTGTCATAAAGTAAACTCCCCTATAAGGCAACTCAGAATCAGATAGATTTTGGTAATTAATACTGGAGTTAAGGCTTGAATTTTTTAACCTGTGTTAATTTGTGTGTCATTTTAAAGTACCAAGTAAATCACATATAAAGCCAAAAACAGTATTTTCATGCACCTTAGTATTAGTGAACTGTGGTTTCCTTGCATAATTAAATGTAGTAGACAGAAAATTTAGTAAAGTAATTTTTCCTGTTTTTCAAGTTATCGTTATCTCATTTAAATATTTATACTCACGGGGCATTTTACTCTTTGGAATTGTGTTCCTGTGTTTATATAACTCACTGAATGTGAGGGGCAGCATGAGCAAGACAAAAGATTTTAGAGGGTATTTTTAAAAAAATATTTGATATAAAAGTTGAGGAATGTAAAATGCATATTTTAGATAATGATATACTATGAGTTCAAACAACACATAACAATTTTATGGATATAATCTTTCAATGAAACTTAGCATAGCATCTAACTACAAAGAAATTTAAAACTGATTAGTTGACAGCTTCTTAGTCAGAAGTTCATACACTCCTTATATTTCTTACCCTATTAAGTGGAGTTATATTTATAATCTCCTGAGAGTACATAGCAAATTTTTCATATTGATATGCTTCCAAATACACATATTATATTCTAAATTTTATCCTATATATTAAGGCAGCTCTAGATCAAGTCTAAACCTGTAGCAGAAAATTAAGATTCCTGATTTATAAATGAAATATTTAAGGAATAATTATAGATATTTTAAACTAAACATACACATAAATTAATATTTCCCAAGTATTATTCTAAATACATTTTCATCATAAACTTGTTAAATATATGTAAGATTAGATTTGTGTATCTCAGTAGGCTTATAAATAAATTGCAAAAAAGGCATTTGCACGAAAAAGGCAAGACCATGGTGAACAATATTCCTTTAAAAAGTTTCAGTATATATTGCATGGACTGGTTTAATAAATAAGCTTTATGACTCATACATAGACATGAAAAATTAGTTGGGAGAATCAGACTAAGTGTCTTCTGTGGAGAAAGAAGAGTCTCAATATTGTGCAGTGATACAGAGAGAAGGATATGAACTTGTTATACTTAGAAAGTTAATAATTCATATGGTATAGCATAAATAAGAAAATGAGGGTTTACAATCTAGGGTGGAATCAGTAATAAGCATAGTCCATAGAAAGAGCATTTATAATTAATAACAGTCATTTTGTTGTTATTTGGGAACCATCTGGTGGAATAAATTTTCTACCAACAAATGGCATTCCTACTAAGGGCCGGACATTCAACATAAGACATAGAAAAGTATTAAGAAAGAGACAAACCACCCAAAACTGGATCCAAAAACAGTGTCTTGATAACAACTTTCCTTGGCTAAACTCAATCCTAACGGCAAACAGAGGAATGGCTCCTATCAGAGCCTGCTTCTAGGCTGAGTGCTGCTAACTAACACATGTATGGCTCTTTTATGAGTTTCTTGACAGAAAACTTAAATGGGATTAATGAACAATGGAAAAGAGTCTACTGTAGTCAGCATGGACCCAACAACTGCCCTGACCTACAGAGGTAATCAGGACTCCTTGATACCTCAGGCATAAAGTTAGACTCTCATGGACTATGAGAGAAGGATGCAGCGTGTAATGCCTCGTGTCAACACATATGTTAATCTGTATATTGTTAAATTGCAATTTGAGTATAACTCAGACACAACACTGTTATCTATTCTAAACTTCACTGTATTTTAAGATTTAAAAAATTTAGCTAACAGGAATATAAAATATCAACTAAATTATTTGACTTATATCAGTTTCTTCAAAATTCATTATTTATCAATATTAGCCTTTCCTAGGGTGTGACTGATTTGATACCAAAAGACATCTTCAAATTTTTCACTCTAACTTTTTCCAGTAATATAGATATATGTCATGGGCAGGAAGGCAATCTGTGCCAAATCTAACAAGCTAACCTACTCAATGTGGCCAGGTAGATAATGAGTCAACAAGCAGTATCTTTACCAGCAAATTCTATGAAGGAATATGGTTTCTCACTATGTTATAAATATTTATTGTAATACCCAAAGGCAACATTAGCACTACCTCTGAGTAAAAAAATATTTCATCATATTACAACAATATTGCAAAATTATCCATCTGTTCAAATAGCAAAAAAAAAATTGCAAGGTTTCCTCGATTTCTACCAGATCAAACCACACAAATCACCATTTTTCCTACAGTCAGAAAATATTGCAAGTAAAGGTCAGACACAATTTCATGTCATAAGAAATAGGATATCTGTGTGGCAACAGTGTCTTCTAAAAAAGACAAGGTATTAAAAAGAAAAGTTTAAAAGTCTTAAATTAGACAAAAAGTAAAAAATAAATAATAATAATAACAGGTTAGCACAATGACATCACAAATTCTACTTTCAACACAGATGGAGAACTTTCTTATTTTCCCACACTTAGGAGAACAGCCAAGGACAAATACCAGATTCAGATTAGAAATAATCTGATTCTGAGCTACAACAACATTGATAGTCTTTCAAATTCACAAGAATAATGATAATTATGGATACACATAATTGCCACAATGTGTATAGAGTGTGAGTTTGTTAGGTATATATTTCTATTGGCAAAAATAAAATAATTTTAATAAGTAGTTGTATTTATTCGACCATTTGTAGGTCATATATTGTATTGATATAGTTGATCACGTTGAGCACTGATTGTTTCATTGAAAGCCTGCTGGTTCATCCCAGCCACCCGGCTTGCTTAGCCCAGATATAACCAAACTGAAATTATATTAATGAAAACACTGCTTGGCCCATTTTCTCTAGCCTCTTATTAGCTAATTCTCACATCTTTACTTAACCCATTACTATCAATCTTTATATTGCTACATGGCAGTGACTTACCGGGAAAGATTCAGCATGTCTGACTCTGGTGACTCCATGGCAGCTCTCTCCTCTGCTTCTTTTCTCCCTGCATTTAGTTCTGTTTTCCCTCCTTACCTAATTTCTGCCCTATCAAAAGGTCAAGAAGTTTCTTTTTTCATTAACCAATGAAAGGAACACATAAACATAAGGACCTCCTACACCAAAATGTATGTATTTTTACAAAAAGATGTGTAATAATAAGGATATTTTCTAAATTGAAATTTATTTTAAAACCCAGTTCTGAACATGCAAAAGTTGCATATGGTATCTAACAATATCATGATAATTTAGCAAAAATTTGATGTTTTCATTTAGAAAAAAACACAATATACATATTTCCAAAATTTCACAATTGCCTGCATGCTTGTATTAGCGCTTTACATAAGTGTACATGTTTTGACATAGATTTCAGAGTAATAGTCTCAATTAATACTTTTGACCTGTTTTAAGTTATTTTTATATGAACATTTAAATTTTGATATAATACACCAGATTGCCCTCTCTAGATTTTCCCTGTAATCACCAATATCAGTTCTCCATCCTCATGTCATTTATCTGTTCTCTCTTTCAGTGACATCTGATTTCAGGGAAAAGGTGTGTGTGTGTGTGTGTGTGTGTGTGTGTGTGTGTGTGTGTGTGTGTGTTTGTGTGTTTGGATGTGTGTTTGGATATGGGACACTCTTCTAGCACATGGGCATCATTTCAAAGCTAGCATGCATGAGAATATCCATCTTTCTCCTTTCATCATTTCTTTAAATAATATAAGCCATTCTAATAAAATTTTGAAATAATAATGTTCTTCATAATACAGTAGAATATTCTCTGGATGTAATGAAAGAATTATATTTGCAAACTTACACAATTTAAATCAATAATACTAGTGTACATATACATAAATACCAATAAATTTCTGTTTCTATGTGTTAGTATAATAACATTTCACAGCCTTGAAATTTGCCATATGTGGACTGAAAACAGGCAAGTAAATTTCAGAGCTCCTGCATTCACTGCAAATGCCTTAGATCCTGGGAAAACATGATAATATCTGTATATCAGTTGTTTCCACATGTATATATTAGAAATAGATCCAGTTGTTAATATTTCAACTTACCCGTTCAGGAACAGACCCCTCTATAAGTCTGTGAATTTTTTGAACATAAAAACAGAAAATAACATAAGTATTATTATTACAGTAGACACTGATGCTTTTATATATAACTAACTACTCCACTACTTTAGTTCCTCTCATTATATATTTTCATTTTTACAGATTCAACTAAAACTGTAGGATCACTACAGTGTCTTTGCTGATTTTATATAATCCACACATATATCAAAGAAGAGCAACATTCAGGAGACTCCCAACATATCTACAAAGAATTAATAAAATTAAGTTTTGGTGTTTATCTTAAGAATAAGGATTTAATCAATATTTTACACTATGAGGATCTGAGAGTCAGTCTCTTAAACCATTATTATAGCTATAATTAAAATGATACTAATATGTTAAGTTCTGACCCACAACTAACAGGACTATAATATATCAACGTAAAATGCATGATTTCTTCAGCTAATTCAAATGTCATAATTTGGTAAAATTTAGCTCTTCAGAGGGTATTACTGGTTGAATATTTATACACATGTCAAATTCTTACTCTTAGATATTTTTTGGAAATGTAGATATATAACTGAAAGAAGGAAAACTATGCCAATTGCGACAATCAAGACTCTCTATATTGTTAGTGAGAGAGTGATAACACAGACAGAAACTTCTACTGCAACTTTTCTGAAGGAATATAATTTCTAACTCTGCCCTGAATATGTTATCCATAGACCCACAAAAGGTATTGTCTACAACTTCCAGAAAAAAAAATAAAGCAGATAAATTTAAGGTAATAAAGAGCAAAATTTTAGAAATATTAAATGTAAATTAAAGTTAAATAAAAGCAAAGAAACAAAAAAATACTTAGCAAAATAACATCCCCTACTGATATATCAAAAAAAGGTGGAAAACTCTCTAAAGTAGCACACTCAGCAGAAAAGTCACTGACAAATATTGGAGGCTAAGAGAGAAAGGATCATTTTTTTACTGTATAGTAATATTGATAGGCATTTGAAACAGAATTCGTCAATGCTTAATTGGTTATAAAAATTAACAACAGTGTTTACTCAGTAGGAATACTTATGTATTCAATTGTATTACAAAATAAAATATAATAGTTTTATTATGTATCAGAATTTATTTTTACACTTTTAATATAGATATTTTTTAAAGGAGGAAGAATGAACAGGAGATAAAATAGAGTATTCATGTATGAAATTCTAAACTATGTTAAGAAAGTGCACACATGCATGCATATGAATGTATAAATATAATTATGCATAGTCAATCTCATTCAGATGCACATACATGAACTTATATAAACATTAGAAAGTAATTGAGATGATTCATAGAATTTTAGGAGAGAGATTGTAAAACTGAACTCCTTATACTATAAAGGGTAAAAGATTTTTTTCACTCAGTTTCAAGTAGTCTGTTATTTCATTTGTTTATTGACCAAAGTCATGACTAGAAGTCAAAAATAGAGATACACAGACCATTTCAAAAAGATGCTTACAACTGCTATTATGATGGAAAGAACCTGTTCTGGAAGTTCCTACATACATTCATCATCCTCGAAAGTCAATTATTCTGCTGTTATTAGTAAATTTAATGGGATTACATATTTGGGCTACAATTGAAGATTAATCCTGAAATTAGCATGACCAAAATTCTCCACTCACATTAGCTACATGCCTAAAAAAAAATAGTAAGAAGTCTTCAGATATATATTTGTCATAGTGGCCAAAATATCAAGAAACCAAGTAAATATTGTTATTAAGACTATATGATGGAAGGTATAACTCATACAACTTTAATGGCTAGGAACCTAAGCCTACAATGAAGACAGATTACATAAAAATAATATGTTTAATTCTCCCAAACTCTAGGTCCTATGTTATGGTGTTTCAAGCCTTTAAAATTTACCTGGATGTCTCATACTCGTATATTTTAAAGATGGCAGAAATATTGTAACAGATTGAATTTGAGGCTCTTGATTCCAAAGTAACAATGTTTTTCAGCCTCAAAATTACTAGAAGACATACGCATTTAGAGTCTGAGATGAATGTTCAAGATAAGTGCAGCACTTTTTTAAAGCATAAAAAACAAGACACGCAATAACAAAGATATCTATTGTGTTAATTATTTTCAAGGGAAGTATGTAATACCTCATTGCCACCATCAATAAACACTGGATTTCCAAAATGCCCATGATGTCTGATTTCCTAATTAGGAATGGGCAAAATGTAAGAAAGTATCAGGTACAAGAGAATTTATAAGCAAATACAGAAAGACTATGTCAATCAAAACAGCAAATTTGAGACTGTGAAAATCTTAAAAGTAATAAGATTATAAGAAGTAGGTTTCCTCTTGTATACCTTATGCTATTCAGTCTTTGGTGACAGGCAGCATAGTGCGTTCACATGATACTGTGTAATATTGTCAATGATTCTCTTTTCATGAAAAAAAATGCAATGTCATACCAATTTTCACAAGGAAATTCAGAGAAAAGAGGAAAGGGTATCACGCCCCTTGACGCTGTCATATACTAAAATATTAAGGGAATTCTTTCTTTGCAGATAATGCTGTGTTCAAGATAGAGATAGTGGTGCCACAAGTATAGAGAAAGAGAGGTCTCAGAAGCAGGGACAGACATGATACGCAGACCATAACAGGTGACACCGAACTGTAATACTGGGAATGGGCCAGTACCTGACTGCTAATTACCCTGGGATTTTTCTCATATACTTACTAAGAGCAATCTGCCATGTCTGGGCCAAAATACATTCAGATTTCAGTTATAAATATTTGCAGCTGAAGGTGCCATATAGCCAGAGCCTGACTAGGAATGACCTACTTTGCTGACGATATTATTAGCTCTCCTTGCCTCTGACTGAAGGACTGTGTGAATTCAAATTTCCCCCAAACAATGAGAAGAATGATCTCAATTCCACCAATAGGAACACAGCCTGTGGTAACCATGGAGATCCGCATCAGAGCTGCTGACTCATTTCTCCCTCCGATCTCAATGTTTGCTGCGACAGAAAAATATGAAAGTGAAAGTAGACGGCAGGAAATAATGTAGTTTACCTAGGACCAGAATCCAAATATCAAGAAGGGAAATCATTGTGAGGTAACTAGGAGGTGAACATATCCGTCTTCTTGGGTTTGTATCCTGCCTTTCTACATGAAATTTTACATTCCTCGCTGCGGGTGACTGATTGTGATACTGTGGTGCCAATTGCAGCTTAATGTTATTGCATTCAGAAATGCCATGTCATAGTTCCTAACACTTATTGGGGAAGCTTACACTTGAAAAAAAATGTTCAGATTCTCAGGTGCCTCAGGCTATTTGCCAACATAGCAATTATCTTACTGAGGCCTCCAATGGCGCCTAAGATCAGTACATTCCAGTATTGTCATGTATAGACTTTCTAAGAAAATCATCATTTCAGAAAATACATAATCTAAAATGAACCTAGGAATTGCACAATTACGGCTTCAGATTAGAGTACATTTTCTGCACTGCGAACGAAAACGGGTGACTCTTCTCACAAATTCCATGCATTTCCTGTGGCTTCTCTATCCTGCAGGTCTCTGGGGCACATTTTCATCTCTGGTGTTTTTTACAGTGAGGCTTTGACTAAAGTCCAGCTTTCAACAGGACTTTAGTCAAAGCCCCACTGGCAAAATCCCTCAGTGCAGACCTTTTTATGCCATGTAGGAACCAATAAGCAGAGAGATCTCTAATCTAGGACCAGAAAGCAAGGGAATGCATTTAACTTGATGATCTCATCCAGAACTGATGAGTCATCTGTGTCTGCCTCCTTAGCGAGTATTCTGAAAAGAAGCAGAGCAACTGACAGGGGAACACAGGATGACATGCAGTTTACCATGCATTTTGCTTTATAGTTGACAGCAGACAAAACTGGCAAAATGTGACAGGTTGAGCAAGCTGGCATTTGCTTTTGCCTCGAATCTACCTATATACATGAAAGCCTCCTTTCCTGTCTGGAGATTTTTGATTGTGAATCTGTGCTGCCAAGTGTATTTGGCTTCTGATTCTTTCTGATTTTTTCTGTATTTACGTGCGTATTTTTTATGCAGTCAAATTATAATTAAACTTGTTACATATAATAAGATATTTTAAATTTTATACAAATAAGAAATATAAGTATAATTTTTCATGTAGTTTAATTATAATACATAATATATTTACGCTGATTTGAATGCTGTACAAAGAAGTGGGTGTATTGTAGAATTAAATGTATATTTGAAACCCTCTCCCATATAGAACCATCTGTAATACAGTAGCCCATAGTGTCTTAATGATAAAGAAATGAATTTAGTTTAATTGATATCAGGAAAAAAATTAAATATTTTTAAATTGTTAACATTTGTATTTGCTTGTTTTAATGTTTATAGTTATTTCCACATTTGCCTTTGCATGAGTCTGCCTTCATATTTTGGTTTCTTACATGCAATCAATATACATAAATATTGCCTAAATAATTATTCCTAATTATTTATTTAATAAAACACGTAGATTAATATATTAGAAGTTTTCTCTAAATCTCATAAACACTATTAAAACTGAAATACACACACATATACATATTTTTAAATACATAAATACTTAATAAGAGAATTTATTTAAGGAAGTTTGATGTCCACCAATTTCAAGCCATCTATTGTAACATAGCACATTTCATGGCAAGCCACTCTGAAAATAACTGTAACTTTACTTTTCAATTAGTTAAATATGCTTAATAGACCCTTTAATAAGGATTCAGTTTCATTTATCCTGCCATTAGGCATACTAGGATTTCTGAGCACTGGATAAATTAAAGAATAATGCATTTAGTTGCAGTTTTTGATATTTCATTGGGGAAGTGTTTTTTTTAAATATTAATCAAATGCTGATTTCATGCAGATGTTTCTTGGAACTAGAATATCTGAGAGTGGATTTCTCCTTTGACTGTAATGTGTGCCATTCCAGCATAGCTAACAATGAATACACAGAACTATTACAATACTGTCAGGTCGAAAAAATGAAAGTGAAAGTGGATGACAGGAAAAAAATGCAGTTTACCTCAGAACAGAATCCAATCATCAAAGGGGAAACAACTGTGAGATGATCAGGAGATGGTCATATATCCCAATTCTTGGGTCTGTATCCTGCGGATCGCTGATTATTATTCTTCGCTACCAATTGCACCTTACAGGTATCACATTCAGAAATGCCGTGGCATGTTCCCTAAACACATTGATTGTAGAATCTTCCACTTGAAATTTTCAGAATCAGGGATGCCTGAAGCTATTCCATAATGTAGCAATTATCATAGTAGATCTTCCAGTGCTGCATATGATCAGTACATTCCCAGTTTTTGTCAGGTATTGACTCCCAAAGTAAAATTCGTTTCCAGAAAATGCATAGTCAAAGGCTAATCAAGAAATCACAGATATTAATGTTGAAGCAGTAGATTTATAGATTGAAGCACAATCCCTGCACTGCCAACAGGAACAGGTGGCTCTTATCAGAAGCAGGGAGAATCTCAGAAATTCTTTGCTTTTACGAGGTATCTATTGCTTCTGTCTCCTGCAGGTCTTAGCAACAGATTTTGTTCTCTGAGTTTGTTTATAGCCAATCTCCTGACTAAATTCCAGCTAAAAGCTGGACTTTAGCCAGGAGCCTGGCTGGCAAAATCCCTCAGTGCAGACCTTTTTATGTCATCTAGCAACCAATAAGAAGAGAGTTCTCAAATGAAGGACTGTAAAGCACAGAACTGCATTTACCATGGTGACCACATTCAGACCTGATGATTTATCTGTGTCCCTCCTCTTTATGCTTAGTAAAAAGAAACAGAGCCATTTAAAGGGGAACACAGGATAAAATGTATTTTCCCTTTGATTTGCCTCCTGTTAACAACAGACAAACCTGGCTCATTATGACTGGTTGCCACAGCAACAATGCAGCTGCTTTTGCCTAGATTTTAGCTGTATACATGAAAGCCTCCATTTATATCTTTGGTGTTTTATTGTGACTTTGCAATGTCATGTCCATCTGGTTTACGAGTCTTTGGGATCTGCTTTTGTCTGTTTTTATGTGTATTTGTTTATGCAGTTGAATAATAATTAATTATGTTACATAGAATACATGTAACATGTATTATATCTTAATATAAGGTATGAATGCAATGATTCATGTAGGTAAATTACAATACACAATATATTTAATTGCATTAGAGTGTTGTATAAGGAGATGGATGGATTGTAGGAAGAAATGTTGATTTCATGTCCCGTTGAAAATGGACCCGACTGTAATAACGTATTTCATTGTCTCTTAATGATAAGAAAATGAATTCAAGTTAATTCAATTGTTGAACAAAATTTAAATATATTTATTTTCTTAACATTTATGTTTGACTCATTAAAGTCATTATAGATATATTCACCCCCACCATTGCAAGAGGCAACTTTCATAGTGTTTCTTATCATGTGTATTTAATATATATAATATGTGTGAAATAATATCTTAATAAATTTATATGTATTTGTTTTAAAAATTCAATAGATTCGAAATACTAAAATTTCTCCCAAAATTTCATAATCACTAGTTAATCTATACAAATTTTTCTATCTTTTATATATATAAAATATATTTAAGTAAGTTGAAGGACCATTAATTAGAAACCATCAATTGGTACATGATTTCCCTACCTGGCAATCTATGCTGATAATAATTCTAAATTTCTTACTCAATTATCTCAATACTACAAATAGCTGCGCTAATAAGGGTTTGACTTCATTGTCTTTCCTCTATGCATATTGTGCTTTTGAGTACTGGATATACTACAAGAATTATGCATTTTTCCAGTTGTTTGATATTGATTAGGGCAAAAGTGCTTACATATTATTCAAGTAGTGGATTGATGCAGATGTTTATTTAAACTTGTGTAATTGAGATAGGTTTCCTCCAGGGACTGAAATGTGCCATTCTACCGTAACTGGCCATGAATACTCAGAAAACTTTCTGTTGCCACACTTCTCTAATGTCCTGAAATTGATTAATACCAGCATTCCTGCATTAGAAAATCAGTATTATAAAAATGATTTGCAGGTCTTCAAATTTCCAAATTAGAATATTCCTGTCTGAAACTGCTACCTGAATATCTCAACTTTCAATGTAACCATGAAGGCTTAAAAAATAAGATAAGTATAAATCACAGACCACAGAGTTGACCACTCTAAAGATCACTGCATTATTTTAACTCACCAAATTTGATATGGTCCTCTGTAAAAAACAATGTTAAATCATATTTTCATAATTGTAGATAATAATGTCCAGAAATGCACAAATGTCTGTGTTCTTCCTGTACAGTTATTAAGCGTTTAATGTAATAAGAAAAACATGGAAGAAAATCCATGCCCGTTGATCGAAAATAGATTAAAAAAAATGAGGGCACATTTACACTATGAAGAACTACTCTGTGTCTAGTTAAAATAAAAAGAACTACTCAGCAGTAAAAACAAAGACATCTTGAAATTTTCAGGCAAATGAATGAATCTTTAAAAATCCATCTGAAGTGAAAAACCCAGACCAGAATCATAAAGATGGTTTGTACCAAATCATTGCTGAATAACAACTATAAAGCATAGAATAGGGAACCTATAGCCCAGGACCACAGAGAATCTAAGTAATAAGGGTACAATTAACTAAAAAAATTATAACCATGGGAAGAGGAATAAGACAAATATGATGAAAAATGGGAAAATATGGGTAAGGTTAACTGGAATGCAGAAAGTAAGGTCAAAAGTAGAAATGGAGAGGAAAGAACTGGAAGTAATAGGATTGAGAAGATTGGGGATGGAAAGAGACAGAGAGCAATAAAAAAGTTCTATCCATTGACAGAAAATTATGGGAAAAGCTAAACACTAGAATGGGAGGAATTCACAAAGATGATTGGTGTTGGACAATTCTGTATTCTGTCAATTATATTTTAAATAAACACTGATTGGACAGTAGACAGGCAGGAAGTATAGACAGGACAACCAAACAAAAAGAAGAGGTGGGTCAAGGATAACAACAAAATTCTGGGAAGGAGGAAGCCCATTTCTCCCCAGTCCTATTCAGACAAAGAAGCAGGATTTGACCTGCCGTGCTGAAAAAGGTACTGAGCCATATGGCTAACATAAATAAGAAAAAAAATGGGTTAATATAAGTTATAAGAGTTAATAAAATGCCTGTGGTATTGGGACAATCAGTTTATGATTAATATAGAACTCCGTGTGATTTTCTTTGGAACTTGATTACGGGAACATGGCAGACAGAATACCCATTAACCAGGCCACCATGATTCAGAGGATCACAACTAAGACCCTATGCAATAATGGAGAGGGTACTTGAACATCCCTTGCCTTGTATCAGATTGAGGACTATCTTAAATGTCACCATAAAACCTAAATCCAGTAAATTATGGAAGCAGATGCAGAGATCCACAGTTGATCACATGGCTGAATTCCTAGAATCCAGTTGAAAAACTGAAGTAGTAAGAATACAAGCAAAGAAAGCAAGGTCTTGATGGGAATACCCACTGAAACAGATTATCTGTTCTAATTGTAGACTACGAACTCTGTTCTGTCAGTAAGGGAACTAGCATTTGACAAAACTAAGCATTCTGAATGAGAGGGAGTGTTGTATGACTGGGGAAGACTGGAGGAGCAGGGACAGTGGGACCATGATTGATTCATCCTACAAGTTCTGATTTTTGGGATCCCGTTCTCTGGGAGGCTACCTAGAAAATTCTAGATTTAGTGGAAACATAATAAATTAAAAAATGGAACTATGATATGATATGAAATAAACACCTAATGAAATTACCTGTGTTAGTGGTGTGTCTTTTTAAGGCATCAGGTAAATCATATATAAACAAGCAAAAATAAAACAATAAAAATCAAAAGAGATTCTTTTTATATATCTTATAGTTATTTAAATGTGATTCAGCTTTTGAATAATTGCAAGTCATAGACAGAAAAAAATATGAGTACTGGAATATTTCCCTTAACTAGGTTTTCTTTATCTCCTCGAAACAATTAATCACAGTGTTTTTACCCTTTGAAATTGTATTATTTGCTTATCACAGAAAGGGAAGGGCATCCTGACTAAAAAGAAATGTGCCTGTTCATAAATTTCATTTTTTAAGGCAGTTGTAGATCACAGCCAAGTCTCTGGTAATATATTAAGCATCAGCAGAGTAGTTTAAATTCCATGGTCATGTGATAGTTCTTCAGTGTTTACACATGAGCACTGAGCATGAAATCACTTCTGACTAAGTGAAATATGTAAGGAATAAACATAGATATTTTATACTTATACATATATATATATCTATATATATCTATATATATATATATATATATAAAATAATACATACCAATACTTTTACGAATAAAGTTGCAGTGCAGGGAACCCTGACTGCTCTTAGGACTGGAGTGGGAGGGGATGCGGGAAGGGGAAGGGAAAAGGGAGGTGAGGAGGAAGTTGAAATTTCTTATAAATAATAAATGAATAAATAAGAAAAAAATTCTAAAGTGGATAGCAAAAATGGCAATTTATATCTACATCAATACATAAATATGGAAAAACAAAAGCCCTGGAAAGGCAAAATAATCCTATACAATAAGGAACTTGAGGTGGCATTACCATCTCTGTCATCAAATGCGGTTACAGACCTACAGTAATAAAAACAGCTTGGTATTGGCATTAAAACAGATTGGTGACCAATGGAATAGAATCAAAGACCTGGATATTAATCCGCAAACCTATGAACACATGATTTTTGATAAAGAAGCTAAAATAATACAAACTGAGAGGCTTCTGTAAAGCATAGGACACAGTCATTAAGACAAAAAGGCAACCTACTCAATGAAGAAAATCTTCACCAACCTTTCATCAGACAAAAGTCTGATTTCCAAAATATATAAGGACCTCAGGACACTAGACATTAATATTCTAAATAACCCAATTAAAAAATGTGGTAATGAACTGAACAGAGAATTCTCAACAGAATTTCAAATTGCCAAAAGATACTTAAGGTCATATTCAACTTCTTTCATGGTCAGGTAAATGTAAATCAAAACAATTTTCAATACCATCTTACATCTGTCAGAATGGATAAAATTAAAAACACCAATGATAGCCTATTCTGGAGAGGATGTGGAATATGGGGGAACACTCATCCATTGCTGGTATTAATGCAAAATTGTGCAACATTTTGGAAATCAGTGTGGCAGTTTCTCAAAAAATTCTGAATCAACCTACCTCAGGATCCAGCAATACCACTCCTGAGAATAGACCCAAGAGATGCCCAATCATACAACAAAAGCATTTGTTCAACTATGTTTATAGCAACATTATTTGTAATAGCCAAAACCTGGAAAAAACCTAGATATGTCCCTCAATGTAAGAACTGATAAGGAAAATGTGGCACATCTACACATTAGAGTACTACTCAGCGGTAAAAAAACAATGACATCTTGAATTTTGCATAAGATGGTTGGAAATAGAAAACACTATCCTGAATGAGATAACCCAGACCCAAAAATGTGAATATGATATATACTCATTCATTAGTTGATTTTAGCCATGAACAAAGGACATTGAGCCTCTAGTTCTTGATCCTAGAGAACCTAAGTACTAAGGTAAACCCAAAGAAAAACATACATAGATACTCCTGGAAATAGCAATCAGACAACATTGCCAGGCAAAAGTTGGGAACATGGGGGTGGGGGATGGGGGAAAGAGGAGAGAAGGGAGAAGGGGAGGGCTGGGGAATGCTTGGGAAATTGGGATCTTTGAGATGTAGGAAGGATGGATATGGGAGCAGGCAATAAGATATCCTAATTAAGGGAACCATTTTGAGGTTTGCAGGAGGCTTGGCTTTAGAGGAGTTCCCAGGTGTTAATGGTGATGTCCCCAGCTAGAACTCTGGACAGTGAAGGAGAGGGTGCTTAAACTGGCCTTGTCTGTAGGCAGACTGATGATTATCTTGAATATCACCATAGAACCTTCGACTGGCCACAGATGGAGATAGAAACAGGGACCCACATTGGAATACTGGACTGAGCTCCCAAATTCCACTTGGAGATATTTTAAAAGCCAAAGCAGCTCATGTGTAACAGTTTCAAGAAGAGAAATTTTTAGATTTTGTAGAGCAGTTCTGCCTTTGATTTCCCAAAAATGGTATCATGGAAACAGAAAAATTGAGGTGAAAACCCAAGATCATTATAATCTGGAATTAGCACAAAGTATTCTATTAATTTGTTGCAGTTTATAAGGGAGAGTTTGGATTCACACTATGATAGGTAAAAAGTAGTTCCCCTTGCAATGATCAGAAGTGATACAGAACACTCCTATGCACCACAGGAGCTGTTAGATGAGGAAACATTTATGGTACTGTTTGCTTATGATCAGCCTGTGTCTAGAGAGCTATAGAAAGAAGCCGCTAAGTAAAAGGATAAGGAGCTCTCAAGTCCTTTGCTCCTGGTGAGGAATGCTGAGAAGAAGAAAATGGTGGAAAATTAACCAGGAACTAAAAATCTTAAGAGATTTAGCAATATCACTTTCACAGAATTAGGAAAGTCTGTAAATCTCATCAGGAAAGCAGTGTGCTTCCTACCCAAGGGCTAGGTTAGATCAAGCAATACTGCAGAGACCTCCTGGAATAGAGTAACACCTCAGTGTTTGTTCTCTCTCTCAAGCTAGCTAGTTGCAACGAAGGTACCACCTGAGAAGAGGACGAACAAATGTTATTAGCAATAGAGGAAAGATATGTGTAGGACAAATAACAACTTAGGTGCCCTGAGTCCTTTTGAACAACCCAAAGAATCAAAGCAACATGGACATAACTTGCTTCAAATGGAGACTATCTGTTGTGGAAAAACCAAACATGCAGAAAAAATGTTGGTCCGCAGATGAGAGAAATCTGATCCAATAAATTCCCTTCTCTTTTTATATGCTTACTTGTGAGGGACTTCATAGAAAAAGAAATCTTCAATTAAATTTTGAAGTAGCAGCATATACCCAAGTTAATTCAACTGGAAAGAATGCCTGGAATAAACTTCTGTCTCCTGGAAAGCAGACTGAAGTCTTATATACATTTAGTCAGGGTCATGATGGACTATTCCAAGATGACACGCTAATCTCACAGATTAACTGGAGACACAGAAGCTGGACATTTGGGAGATGTATATCAAGCCAATCACAATACTATTGCAGTATAAGTTTGCTTAGAGACAATTTAGAAAGAAAGGTAAATATTTACTGATTACACTTGAGTATCTGCTGATATTGGACTCTCATGCAATCAGTGACATCTTCTTCAAAGGAAAAATATGTTATAGATGTTATCCCTATCAATGAAATCAGTAAATTGGAGATTGATATAAAATTCAAGAAGAGATAATTAGAGTAATTAATGCTTCCATTGCCTTCTCAATCATCCATAACAAAAGATACCTAAAATATTGTTTTAGACATGAAAGATTGTTTTTAACCTTTCCCTGGGTTCCCCAAAATTGTCAAAGAATTTCATTTACTGTTTGATCAGTTAATTTCCAAAATCAAATTAGAAGATACCATTAGAATATCTTGACTCAGGGTATGGTAAAAAATTTTACCTTATGCCAGAAATATGTTTCTCAGGCTACACAAATTATTAGACTTCAATAACCAATTTAAACAAGTTTATATTATATTATCCATTAAAGGATGATGACTTACTTCTCTTTGTTAATGACGTAAGTTTGTATGCAATATATTGTCAGCTTCAGCTGAATCTTGTCTCTGCAGGGGTAGAAATGACCACAGTGAAGTGGAAATTACATTTCTTGAATATTTGGGATATATGTTTTACCCAGAAAAAATTAAGTCAAAGAAATCAGAAATCAAGAGAAAAAATGACAAACTTGGGATGATTTTCAGAAATTAATATGAGATATAAAACCACGGTAGCTTCATGGCATCCACCAAATCCTCTGCTTATCTGTGACCTTTGTGAGGCTTGGTCTAATTTTGGGACAGTTGGCAGTGAGAGAATGAATTGTACCTGTGTCTTTGGATGTTACATAGAAAACTGTACCTCATTCAGGATTGCATTTTTCTGTGTAAATATAGGGAGAGGTGCCTGGTGTTATGCCCAGCTGTTATGCCAAGATTTCGGTTGTTCATGAGAAACCTCCTTCATACTGTGAAAATACTGTGGTGGAGCAGAGTCCAGAGTGAGAGCTGGGTCTAATGTAATTTTTCCGGTTACCAGATTTTCTTTATCTCTGTTAAGTATTTAAAGTCAGGGGAATTTTTCTATTTGAAATTTTGTTGCTGTGTTTAATTCATATCATAGAGTGGGAAGGGCAGCATGACGTGATAGAGCCAAAAATCACTCTAGAAACACTGCTCAGGATGCCTGCATTTCAAAATGCTGTGCTTTTCTTACTGCTATTGCTGTATCAGGAAACTGCTTTTAAAGGAGGTGCTGCAAGCCTCCTAGAAAAGACAGGCAAAAATGAAATCATGATCGAGCCTACTCTGTAATGTTAGCGAGGTAGTGATAACACAATCAGAAACTTCATCTGCAACTTTTCTGAAGGAATATAATTTCTAACTCTGCCCTAAATATATTATCCACAGACCCACAGAAAGCATTGGCTAAAAATTCCAGAAAAAAATTAAAACAGATAAAAGTTGGGAGCATGGGAGTGGTGGTAAGGGTGGGGGGGTCAGAAAAGGGAGAGTGGGAGAGAGAAGGGAGAAGGGAAAGACTGGAAAAATCTTGGGGGAGTGGGAGGGTGGAGAAGGAAGAAGGTTGGATATAGGAGCAGGAAAGAATATATCTACATTAAGGGAGCCATTTTAGGGTTGTCAAGAGACTTGACTCTAGTGGGGATCCCAGGTGTCCATCGGGATGTTCCCAGCTAGGTCCTTGGACAGCAGAGGAGAAGGTGCCTGAACTGTCCTTGCCCCACTATCACACTGATGATTATCTCGAATACCACCATATAAACTTCCTATGATGACAGAAGGAGATAGAGACAGAGACCCTCATCAGAGCAGTGGACTGAGCTCCCAAGGTCAGAAGGAGGGAGAAAATGAGCAAGAAGTCAGGTCCCTGAGGAACACCAACTCTTTCAGTGTGCCTGTTCTAATGGGTGCTAACCAAATCCATCTGGACTGTGAATGAATGAGCATGGGATCAAATTGGACTCTCTGTGGCTGACAATGGGGGCTAAATGGGAAGCCATTGATAAAGAAACTGGGCCTTGTTTTTAGGATATATTCTGGCTTTTTGAGACTCTAGTCTATTTGGATGCACAGCTTCTTGGCCTGGATGTAGAGTGGAAGGCCTTGGACTACCCATTGGGAAGGCTTCCTTGCCCTCTCTTAAGCAGGGAGGGGAGGAAGTTGGGTGTTTAGGAGAGTGGGAGGGGATTGGGAAGAGGAGAGGAAATGTATATATTTGAATGGAAAATTAAAAAAAATTAAAACATTTAAAGTTATGGTATTAAAGAATAAATTTTGGAAATCTTAAATGCCAATTAAAATTAAATTAAATCAAACAAACAGTGAAAAATGCCTAGCATAATAATATCTCCAATGAGAAAAAAAGTCTCTCAAAGTAACACTTTTAGCAAAAAAGCCACTGAAAAATATTGGAGCCTGAGAATGAAAGAATCATTTTTTCTATATAGTTATATTGATAGGCCTTTAAATTAGAAAAGATTAATGCTACATTGGTTACACAAAATCACAACATCTTTTACTCAGTAGGAATAACCATGTATCACAATAAAATATAATTATTTTATTATGTGGTAGGATTTATTTCATTCTTTTAATATAAACATTGTTTTAAATTAGAAAGAATGAGCATGAAATAGCATATATGAAATTTTAAATTTTGTGAAGAAAGTATACACTTGCATGCATATGTATGTGTAATTATAATTGTGCATAATCAATTTCATACATGTAGATATACATAAAATTATATATATATATTAGAAAGTAATTAAGGTGCTTCATAGTATATTAGGAGAGACATTGTAAAACTGAACTCCTTATCCTATGCGGGGTATCACATTTTCTCACTCAGATTCAAGTAGTTGTGTTATTACATTTGTTTATTGGCCAAATTCATGACTATAAGTCAAAACTAGAGATTCACACACCATTTCAAAAATATGCTTACAACTGCCAATACGGTGGAAAAAAAACTGTTTTGGAAGTTCCTACATACTTTCATCATCATAGCATTTCAATACTTCCGATAACATTATTAAATTAAATGGGATTACCTACTTGAGCTATAATTGAAGATTAATCCTGAAATTATCATGCCCAAAATTCTGTACTCTCTGCTACATGTCAGAAAAAAAAATAAAGAGTAAGAAGTCTTCAGATATATATCTGTCATAGTGGACAAAATACCAAGAAATCAAGTAAATATTGTTATTAAGACTATATGATGGAAAGTATAACTCAAACAGCCTTCATGGCTAGGATCCTAAGGCTACGATGATGACAGACTTACATTAAAATAATACATTTTATTCTCCCAGACTCTACTGCAATATTGATATGCTCATACATCTGAGCATCATTTGACCCTCATCAAAGATTTTCCTTTGTCCCTATTTGGAAAACAGCATGATGATGTGCAGGGAAGGTCTTTCTATAAGAAAAAAGAGCCTGCGTGGTCCTATGTTATGGTGTTTCAAGTCTTTAAAATCTACCTGGAAGTCTCGTCCATGCATATTTTAAAGATGGCAGAAATATTGTAACAGATTGAAATGGAGGCTTTTGATTCCAAAGTACCAATGTTATCCAGTCTCAAAATTACGAGCAGACATATGCATTTAGAGTCTGAGATGAATGTATAGGATAAGTTCAGCACTTTTTAAAAGCATATAAAATAAGACACACAATAACAAAGATATCTATTGTGTTAATTATTTTCAAGGGAAGTATGTAATACCTCGTTGCCATCATCAATAAACACTGGATTTCCAAAAAGATCATGCTTTCTGATTTCCTAATTAGGAATAGGCAAAAATTGAGAATCATGCACAAGAGTATTGATAAGCAAATACAGAAAGACTATGTGAATCAAAACAGCAAATTTGAGACTGTGAGAACCTTAAAAGCAATAGGATAGTAAGAAGTAGGTTCCCTCTTGTATTCCTTATTCTTTTCAGAGTCTTTACTGACAGGGTAGCATAGGGCTTTCATATGTTACTGTATAATATTTTCAATGATTCTCTTTTCGTGAAAAAAAATACCATGTCATACCAAGTTTAAAAATGAAACTCAGAAGAAAAAAAATTGGAAAGGGTATGACTCCCCTTGACACTGTCATATAGTAAAACGTTAAGGGAATTATTTCTTTGCAGATACTGCAGTGTTCAAAAAAGAGATAATAGTGCCTCAAGTTTAAAGAGAAAGAGAGGTTTCAGAAGCAGGGACGGACATAAACCACAGACCAGAGCAGGTGACTCAGAACTGTAATACTGGGAATATAACAGTACCTGACTGTTAATTACCCTGGTAATTTTCTCATATAGTTGTCAAGAGCAGTCTGCCATGTCTTGACCAATGTACATTCAGATTTCAGTTATAAATATTTGCACATGAGAGCTGGCATATAGCCAGAGCCTGACTAGGCATGACCCACTATGCTGACGATATTATTAGCTCTCCTTGCCTCTGACTGAAGGACTGTGTGAATTCAAATTTCCCCCGAACAATGAGAAGAATGATCTCAATTCCACCAATAGGAACAAAGCCTGTGGTAACCATGGAGATCTGCATCAGAGCTGCTGACTCATTTCTCCCTCCCATCTCAATGTTTGCTGTGACAGAAAAATATGAAAGTGAAAGTAGATGGCAGGAAATAATGTAGTTTACCTAAGACCAGAATCCAACTATCAAAAAGGGAAATCATTGTTAGGTAAGTAGGAGGTGAATATATCTGACTTCTTTGGTCTGTATCCTGCATGTGTATCTTAAATTTTCCATTCCTCCCTGCGGGTGACTGATTGTGATACTGTGCTTTCAAATGCAGCTTACTGGTATCACATTCAGAACTGCCATGTCACTGTTTGAAATTGTGTTGCTTTGTTTATTTCATATCATAGAGTGGGAGGGGCAGCATGACTTGATTGAGCAAAAGGTCACTCTAGAAACACTGCTCAGGATGCCTGCATTACAAAATGGTGTGCTTTTCTTACTGCTATTGCTGTATCAGGAAACTGCTCTTAAAGGAGGTGCTGCAAGCCTCCTACAAAAGACTGGCTAAAAAGAAGTCATGATCGAGCCTACTCTGTAATGTTAGCGAGGTAGTGATAACACAATCAGAAACTACATCTGCAACTTTTCTGAAGGAATATAATTTCTAACTCTGCCCTAAATATATTATCCATAGACCCACAAAAAGCATTGGCTACAAATTCCTGAAAAAAAAATTAAAACAGATAAAAGTTGGGAGCTTGGGGGTGGTGGTAAGGGTGGGAGTGGATGTCTGAAATGGGAGATTGGGAGAGAGAACGAAGAAGGGAAAGACTGGAAAGAGCTTGGAGGAGTAGGAGGGTGGTGATGGAAGAATGGGGGATATAGGAGCAGGACAGAATATATCTACATTAAGGGAGCCATTTTAGGGTTGTCAAGAGACTTGACTCAAGTGGGAATCCCAGGTGTCCATGGGGATGTCCCCAGCTAGGTCCTTGGTCAGCAAAGGAGAGGGTGCCTGAACTGTCCTTGCCCCACTATCACACTGATGATTATTTTGAATACCACCATATAAACTTCCTCTGACTGACGAGAGAAGGAGATAGAGAAAGAGACCCTCATCAGCGCAATGGACTGAGCTCCCAAGGTCCAGTTGAAGGGTAGGAAGGTGATGCTATGTTAAAATGAAAGCCTTTCTTTTTTGTTTAAACATAAAAAGGGAAAATGATGGAGGAGGGTTATCTGTCTATTGTGTTATTTTCATTGGTCAATAAAGAGACTGCCTTGGCCCCTTGATAGGACAGAAAATTAGGTAGGCGGAGTAAACAGAACAGAATGCTGGGAAGAGGGCTATGAGCCAGACGCCATGGAGCCAGCCACCAGGTCAGACATGCTGAATCTTTTCCAGTAAGTCACTACCTCGTGGTGCTACCACAAGATTATTAAAAATGGGTTAATATCAAGATATGAGAGTTAGTCAATAACTAACTCTCTAGAGATAATGGGCCAGGCAGTGCTTAAATGAATACAATTTGTGTGTTGTTATTTCTGGGACTAAGCTAGCCATGCAGGAGCCAGGCGGGATGAAAAGCAGGCCTGCCCGTAGCTCCTTTCTACAGGAAGGAGAAGATGAGAAGGAAGTCTTGACCATAAGCTCCACCAACTGAGGCAGTGTGCCTGTTCTAATGGGGGCTAACCAAATCCATCTGGACTGTGACTGAATGAGCATGGGATCAAATTGGATTCACTGTGGCTGACAATGGGGGCTGAATGAGAAGCCGTTGATAAAGGCACTGGGACTTGTTTTTATTGCATGTTCTGGCTTTTTGAGACTCTAGTCTATTTGGATGCACAGCTTCTTGGCCTGCATGTAGAGGGGAGGGCCTTGGACTACCCATTGGGCAGGGTTCCTTGCCCCACACAAGCAGGGAGGGGGAGGAAGAAGGGTGAGTTGGGGAGTGGGAAGGGATTGGGAAGAGGGGGGAAGTGTATATTTTCAAATGGAAAAATAAAAAAAAACTTAAAACACATGAAGTAAAGATATTCGAGAGCAAATTTTGGAAATCTTAAACTTAAAGGCCAATTAAAATTAAATGAAACAAAGAAACAATGAAAAATGCTTAGCATAATAATATCTCCTACTGAGGAGTCAAAAGAGGTATAAAAGACTCTAAAAGTAACACTCTTAGCAAAACAGCCACTTAAAAATATTGGAGCCTCAAAATGAAAGGATGATTATTTTCTGTATAGTTATATTGATAGGCATTTAAATTAGAAAAGATCAATGCTAAACTGGTTACTCAAAATCACAACAGTTTTTATTCAGTAGTAATAACCATGTATATAATTGTATTACACAATGAAATATAATTATTTTATTATGTGGTAGGATTCTTTTCATACTTTTAATATAAACATTGTTTTAAAGGAGGAAGAATGAGCATGAAATAACATATAGTACTCATGTATGAAATTCTAAATTATGTGAAGAAAGTATAACATGCATGCATACAATTAGGCATAATCAATTTCAAACATGTAGATATACACAAAATTATATAAATATTAGAAAGTAATTAAGGTGCTTCATAGTATATTAGGAGAGACATTGTAAAACTGAACTCCTTATACTATGCGGGGTATCAGATTTTCTCACTCAGATTCAAGTGGTGGTGTTATTACATTTGTTTATTGACCAATGTCATGATGATAAGTCAAAACTAGAGATTCACAGACCATTTCAAAAATATGCTTACAACTGCCAAAATGGCGGAAAGCACATGTTTTGATGTTCCTACATACTTTCATCACCATAGAATGTCAATACTTCAGATATTATTAGTAAATTAAATGGTATTTACCTACTTGTGCTCTAAATGAAGATTAATCCTGAAATTAGCATGACCAATATTCTGTACTCTCATTAGCTGCATACCTGAAAAAAGAAAAGAGTAAGAAGTCTTCAGATATATCTTTGTCATAATGGTGAAAATATCAAGAAATCAAGTAAATATTGTTATTAAGACTATATGATGGAAGGTGTAACTCAACCAGCTTTAATGGCTACGAATCTAAGTCTACGATGATGACAGACTTGCATTAAAATAATACATTATATTCTCTCAGACTCTACTGAAATAAAGATATATTCATATATCTGAGCATCATTTGACCCTCATCAAAGATTTACCTTTGTCCCTAGGTGGAAAAGAGCATGATGATATGCAGGGAAGCTCTTTGTATAAAAAATAAGAGCCTGCGTGGTCCTATATTATGGAGTTTCAAAGCTTTAAAATCAACCTGAAAGTCTCGTACATGCATGTTTTACAGATGGCAGAAATATTGTAACGGATTGAAATGGAGGCTTTTGATTCCAAACTACCAAAGTTTTCCAGCTTCACAATTATTAGCAGACATACGCATTTAAAGTCTGAGATGAACATACAAGATAAGTGCATCACTTTTTTAAAGCATAAAACACAAGACACACAGTAAAAAGTTATGTATTGTATTAATCATTTTCAAGGAAAGTATATAATACCTCGTTGCCACCATCAATAAACCCTGGATTTCCAAAAAGATCATGCTTTCTGATTTCCTTATTAGGAATGGGAAAAAGTGAGAATCGTGCACAAGAGTATTTATAAGCAAATACAGAAAGACTATGTTAATCAAAACATCAAATTTGAGACTGTGAGAACTTTAAAAGCAAGTCAACCTCCCTCAGGACCCAGCAATTCCACTCTTGGGAATATACCCAAGAGATGCCCTATCATACTACAAAAGTATTTGTTCAACTATGTTCATAGCTGCACTATTTGTAATAGCCAGAACCTGGAAACAACCTAGGTGCCCCTCAATAGAAGAATGGTTAAAGAAGGTGTGGAACATATATACATTAGAGTTTTACTCAGCGGTAAAGAACAATGACATCTTGAATTTTGCATGCAAATGGATGGAAATTGAAAACACTTTACTGAGTGAGGTAACCCAGACCCAAAAAGAGGAATATGGTATGTACTCACTCATAAGTGGATTCTAGCCATAGTTAAAGATATTTTGGTCTATAATTAGTGATCCTAGAGAAGATAGATAAGAAGGTGAACCTGAAGAAAATTTATATAGTTATCCTCCTGGATAATAGAACTAGGCAAGATTGCCAAGCAAAGTCGGGTGCATGGGGGGTGGGAGGGGTGGAAGTAAGGGAAGATGGTTAGGGTGAGGGGAGTGGGCAAGAATTGGGGATGGCTTGCGGGAATGGAAGGGGGGAGGGAGGAAGGATGTTATGGGAGCAGGGAAGTTTATATCTCAACTAAGAGAGCCATTCTAGGGTTTGCAAGAGACTTGATTCTTGAGGGGTTCCCAGAAACAATTAAATAAAAAAATAAATAAATAAAAATAAAAATAAAAAAAAGAAAAAGAAAACGCTTTACTGAGTCAGGTAAGCCAGACCCAAAAAGAGGAATAAGGTCTGTATTCACTCATAAGTGGATTCTAGCCATAATTAAAGGTCTTTGAGCCTATTATTCGTGATCCTAGAGAAGCTAAATAAGAAGGTGAACCTGAAGAAAATTCAGGTAGTTTTCCTCCTGAAGATTGGAAATAGACAAGAGTTCCAGGTAACCAAGGGTGCATGGGGGGTTGGGAGGGTAGTTGGAAGGGTAGGAGGTTAGAGAGAAGGGAGCAGGGGAGGAATGGGAAATGCTCAGGGGACTGGGAGTGGGGGAGGGAGGAAGGATAGATATGGGCTCAGGGAAGAATATATCTCAACTATGGAAGTCAGTTTAGGGTTTACTAGAGACTTGACTGTAAATGGGATCCCAGGTCCAAGGAGAGATCCCCAGATTGTTCTCTGGACAGAGGAGAGGGTGCCTCAACTGGCCTTGGCTCATAACCGTACTGATGAATATTTTGCTTATCACCATAGATCCTTCATCTGGCAATAGATGGAGATAGAGATGGGGTCCCATGTTGGAACACTGGACTTAACTCCCTAGGTCCAACCGAGAAGCAGCAGGAAGACGAATGTGAGCAGGGAGGGCAAGATCAGAGGGAACCTTCATCAGGCAATGGATGGCGATGCAGACGGAGACCCACATTGGAACACCAGACTGAGCCCCCCAAGGTCCAAAGGAGGAGCAGAAGGAGGAAGAACATGAAAAAGCAAATCAGAACCACAAGGGGAGCGATCACCCACTGATACAAGGCGACTGATCTAATGAGAGTTCACCAAGGCCAGTTGACTGGGACTGAAGGAGCGCTTGATCCAACCAGATTCTCTGGAGGAGGCTGGATTCTCTGAATGTGGCTGGCCCGAAGTCTTTCTAAAAAGCCATTGACAATGACTCTGGGACTTGTTTCCTCTGCATATTCTGGATTTTTGGGATCCAGTCTGACTAGATACTCACCTTCCTGGTCCTGGAGGGAACGGGGAGGAACTTGAACTACCCACAGGGCAGGAAACCCTGACTGCTCTTAGGGATGGAGAGGGAAGAGAATAGGGAGTGGGGGGAGTGGGAGGGTGTTGGGAGGAGGGGCGAAAATGGAAACTTTTATATTTTAATAAACTTTGAAAAAAATAAAAAAAAATAAAAGAAAGAAAGAAAGAAAGAAAAAAAGCAATAGGATGATAAGAAGTAGGTTCCTCTTGTATACCTTATTCGAATTCAGAGTCTTTATTGACAGGCAGCGTAGTGCTTTCATATGTTACTCTATAATATTTTCAATGATTCTCTTTTCATGAAAAAAATCTATGCCATACCAATTTTTACAAAAATCCTGAGAAAAGAGGAAAGAGTATGACTCCCCTTGACACTGTCATATACTAAAACCTTAAGCTAATTAATTTTTTGCAGATACCAGTGTTCAAGACAGAGATAATAGTGCCACGAGATTAAAGAGAAGTAGA
Organism: Myodes glareolus; assembly: GCF_982192425.1. Taxonomy (NCBI): domain Eukaryota; kingdom Metazoa; phylum Chordata; class Mammalia; order Rodentia; family Cricetidae; genus Myodes; species Myodes glareolus. The sequence continues at coordinate 38,698,856 of NC_142049.1, forward strand.
GGTTTCAGAAACAGGGATGGACAGGATTCACAGACCATAACAGGTGACACCAAACAGTAATACTGGGAATGGGCCAGTACCTGATTGATAATTACTCTGGGATTTATCTCATATACTTGTCAAGAGCAGTCTGCCATGTCTGGACCAATGTACATTCAGATTTCAGTTATAAATATTTGCAGCTGGAGCTGGCATATAGCCAGACCCTGACTAGGAATGACCCACTATGCTGACGATATTATAAGCTCTCCTTGCCTCTGACTGAAGGACTGTGTGAATTCAAATTTCCCCCAAACAATGAGCAGAATGATCTCAATTCCACCAATAGGAACAAAGCCTGTGGTAACCATGGAGATCTGCATCAGAGCTGCTGACTCATTTCTCCCTCCCATCTCAATGTTTGCTGCGACAGAAAAATATGAAAGTGAAGGTAGACGGCAGGAAATAATGCAGTTTACCTAGGACCAGAATCCAAATATCAAAAGGGAAATCATTGTGAGGTAAGTAGGAGGGGAACATATCTGATTTCTCGGGTCTGTATCCTGCATGTCTACCTGAAATTTTCCATTCCTCCCTGCGGGTGGTTGATTGTGATACTGTGCTACTGATTGCAGCTTCCTGGGATCGCATTCAGAAATGCCATGTCATAATTCCTAAACACTTATTGGGGAAGCTTACACTTGAAATTTTCAGGTTCCCAGGTGCCTGAGGCTATTTGCCAAGTTAGCAATGATCTTATTGAGGCCTCCGATGTCGCCTAAGATCAGTACATCCCAGTATTGTCATGTATAGAATTTCTAAGAAAATCATCATTTCAGAAAATACATAATCTAAAACGAACCTAGGAATCACAGATTTTACGGCTGAATCAGTGGCTTCAGACTAGAGCACATTTCCTACACGGCAAACAGAAATGGTTGACTCTTCTCACCAATTCCTGTGTTTCCTATGGCTTCTGTATCCTGCAGGTCTGTGGGGCACATTTTCATCTCTGATGTTCTTTACGAGGAGGCCTTGACTAAAGTCCAGCTTTTAGCAGGACTTTAGTCAAAGCCCCACTGGCAAAATCCCTCAGTGTAGATCTTTTTATGCCATGTAGGAACCAATATGAAGAGAGATCTCTAATCAAGGACCGGAAAGCACAGGACTGAATTTAACTTGATGATCTCATCCATAACTGATGTGTCATCTGTGTCTCCATCTTTAGCGTGTATTGTGAAAAGAAGCCGAGCAATTGACAGGGGAACACAGGTTGAAATGTAATTTACCCTGCATTTTGCTTACAGTTAACAGCAGATAAAACTTGGCAAAATGTGACATGTTGAGTGAGCTGACAGCTGCTTTTACCTCGAATCTACCTATATACATGGAAACCTCCTTTCCTGTCTGGAGATTTTTGATTGTGAATCTGTCCTGCCCAGTGTATCTGGCTTCTGATTCTTTTTGATTTTTTTCTGTTTTTACGTGTGTTTTTTTTTAATGCAGTCAAATTATAATTAAATTTGTTATATATAATAAGATATTTCATATTTTATACAAATAAGAAATGCAAGTATAATTTCTCATGTTGTTTAGTTATAGGGCAAAATATATTTAAGTTGATCAGAGTGCTGTACACGTAAGTGGGTGGATTGTAGAATGAAATGTATATTTGAAACCCTCACCCTTATAGACCCAACTGTAATATAGTCGCCCATAGTGTCTTAATGATAAAGAAATGAATTCAGTTTAACTGATTTCTGGAAAAAATTAAATATTTTAAAATTTTTAACATTTGTATTTGCTTGTTTTAATGCTTAAAGTTATTTCCACATTTGCCTTTGCATGAAGCTGACTTCATAATTTGGTTTCTTACATGCAAACAATATACATAAATATTGTCTAAATAATAATTCGTAATCATTTATTTAAAAACAAGTAGATTAAAATATTAGAATCATAATCACAATTAAAACTGGAACACACACATATGCATATATATATGAATATTTAATATAGTAAGAGAATTTATTTAAGGAAGTTTGATGTCCACCAATTTCAAGCCATCCATTGTAACATAGCCCATTTCATGGCCAGCCACTCAGAAAATAACTGCAACTTTTCTTTTCAATTAGTTAAATTCGTTAAATAGCCCCTTTAATGAGGATTCAGCTTCATATGTCCTGCCATTAGGCACACTAGGATTTCTGAGCACTTCATTAATAATGGGTTTAGTTTCAGTTCTTGAAAGTTCATTGGGGAAGTGGTTTTTTTTTTTACATTAATCAAATGCTGGTTTCATGCAGATGTTTATTGGAGCTAGAATATCTGAGATTAGATTTCTCCTTTGACAGTAATAGGTGCTATTCTTGCCTAGCTGGCAATGAATATGCAGAAATCTTACAATACTGTCAGGTAGAAAATATGAAAGTGAAAGTGGATGAGAAGAAAAAAAATGCAGTTTACCTCAGACCAGAATCCAATCATCAAAGGGGAAACCACTGAGAGGTAATCAGGAGATAGTCATATATCCCACTTCTTGGGTCTGTATCCTGCCTATCTTCCTGAAATCCAACTTTTCTGCCTGCGGATTGTTGGTTATTATTCTTCGCTGACAATTGCAGCTTACGGGTATCACATTCAGAGATGCTGTGGCATGTTCCCTAAACACACTGATTGTGGAAACTGCCACTTGAGATTTTCAGAATAAGGGATGCTTGAAGCTATTCTGTAACATAGCAATTATTATAGTGGGTCTTCCAATGGCGCATGCGTTCAGTACATTTCCATTTTCTGCCCGGTATTGACTCCCATAGTAAAATTTGATTACAGGAAATGCATAATCAAAGGCTAATCAAGAAATCACAGATATTAAGGCTGAAGCAGTGGCTTCAAACATTGAAGCACAATCCCTTACTGCAAACAGGAACAGGTGGTTCGTATCAGAAGCAGGGGGAGTCTCAGAAATTCTTTGCTTTTACGAGGTATCTATTGCTTCTGTCTCCTGCAGGTCTCAGCATCAGATTTTGTTCTCTGAGTTTTTTTATAGCCAATCTCCTGACTAAATTCCAGCTAAAAGCTAGATTTTAGCCAGGAGCCTGGCTGGCAAAATCCCTCAGTGCAGACCTTTTTATGTAATCTAGGAACCAATAAGAAGAGAGATCTCAAACGAAGGACTGTAAAGCACAGAACTGCATTTAACATGGTGATCTCATTCAGAGCTGATGGTTCATCAGTGTCTCTCTCCTCCCTATGCATAGTTAAAAGAAGCAGAGCCATTTAAAGGAAAACACAGGATAAAATGTATTTTCCCTTTGATTTGCCTCCAGTTAACAATCGACAAACCTGGCTCTTTATGACTGGTTGTCACAGCAACAATGCAGGTGCTTTTTCCTAGATTTCAGCTGTATATATGAAAGCCTCCATTTATATCTTTGGTTTGTAATTACACCTTTGCTATGTCAAGTCGATCTGGCTTGATTCTCTGTGATCTGTTTTTGTCTGTTTTTATGTGTGTTTGTTTATGCTGTTGAATTATACTTAATTATGTTACATATAATAGATGTAATAGGGTGGGTATGGGAGCAGGGAAATAAATATCTTAATTAAGGGAGCCATTTTAGGGTTTGCAAGAGAATTTATTCTTGAGGGGTTCCCAGGCCCAAAGAGAGGTCCCCAGATGGTCCCTTGGGCAGCAGAGGAGAGGGTGTCTGAACTGGACTTGTCCCATAGACACTGATGAATATCTTGCATATCACCATAGAAACTTCATCTGGTGATGAATGGAGATAGAGACAGAGTCCCACATTGGAGCACTGGACTGAGCTCCCAAGGTCCAAATAAGGAACAGACGGAGGGAGAAAATGAGCAAGGAAGTCAGGACCACGAGGGGTGCTTCCACCCACTGAGACTGTGGGATTGATCTAGGGGGAGCTTACTAAGGCCAGCTGGACTGAGAGTGATATAACATGTGATCAAACTGGACACTCTGAATGTGGCTGGCAATGAAGGCTGACTGAGAATCCAAGGACAATGGCACTGGGTTTTGATTCTACCACTTGGACTGACTTTGTGGGAGTCTGGTTTGTTTAGATGCTAACCTTTATAGACCTGGATGGAGGTGGGAGGACCTTGGACTTCTCACAGGGCTGGGAACACTGACTGCTCTTCAGATTAGAGAGGGAGGGGAAAAGGGGAAGTGGAGGGAAAAGGGAGGCAGGGAGGAGGTGGAAATTTTTAATAAATAAATGAATAAATTAATTATTAATGAAAATATAAGTCATTCTCATATTTTGAATTCATAATATTCCTCAGAATACAGTAGAACATTCTCTGGATTTTGTAATGAAACAATTACATACACAAATTTACACAATTTAAATTCAATAATACAAGTATACATAAACATAAATATAAATCAGTTACTATTTGTATGTGTTAGTATAATAGCAGGCCACAGCCTTGAAATGTGACACATGTGGTATGAAAACAGGCAAAAAAATCTTAGCGATTCCTTCATTCACTGTATATGCTCCATGTCCTGGTAAAATATGATAATGTTAGTATACCAGATTTTTTTACACGAATATATTATAAATAGATCCAGTTGTTAATATTTCAAATTACCAGTTTATGGACAGAGCCTTCAATGCGTCTGTTACTTTTTTGAACATAAAAGCAGAATATAACATAAGGGTTATTATTTGGAGTAAACAAAGATGTTTTTATATAAAACCCACTTCTCTACAACTTCCTTTCCTCTGATTCTATTTTTTGCATTTTTACAGATTCTACAATTTTTGTCTGCCTCCTGAACTAAAACTGTAGGATCACTACAATGTCTTTGATGTTCTTATATAATCCACACATATAACAAATAAGAGCAACATTCAGAAGTCTCCCATACAAAAATACATAGAAGGAAATAAAATGAAGTTTTACTGTTTATCTTAAAAATAAAGTATTTAAATAACTGTTTACACTATTAGAATCTGAATGTCAGTCTCTTAAACCATGATTATAGCTATAATTTCTACTTATACTCATCCTAAACTATTACTGTCAAAACCACAACTAACAAGAATACAACATATCAAGGTTAAATGTGTGATTTTCCAGTTACTTCAAATGTCATAATTTGTCAAAATTTAGCTCTTTGAGGGTATTACCGATTTCATATACATAGACATGTCTAAATTTTTACACTTATATTTTTTAAAGATGCAGATATATAATTGACAAAGGGAAAAATTAGCCAAATGCAGTAATCGAGCCTACTCCATATTGTTAGGGAGATAGTGGTAAAAAATAATAATAAACTTCCTCTGCAACTTTTCTTAGGAATATAATTTCTAACTCGGTCCTAAATATCTATCCGTAGACCTACAAGACACATCGGCTATAACTTGCAGAAAAAAAAAAACAGATAAAGTTAAAATATTAAAGAACAAAACTTTAGAAATCTTAAATGCCTATTAAATGCCTAATAAATATTAATGTATTTTAATAGAATACAATGAAAAATAATTTCATTGTTTAATAGAAACAATGAAAAATGCTTAGCACAATGACATCCCTCATTGAAATGTCAAAAGAGATGGAAAACTCTCTAAATTAACACAATTACCAGAAAATGACAAATGTTGGAGGCTAAGAAGAAAGGATCATTTTCTACTGTATAGTAATATTGATAGGCTTTTTTTTATTAGAAAGGTCAGTGTTAAATTAGTTATATAATATCAAAACAGTAAGTATTCAGTATGGAATTCTGATCTCTACAATCATATCTACACAATAAAATATAATAATTTTTGTGTGGAGAGTTACTGCTCCCTGATTCAGTTTCGCACATCTGTGGTGCTTGGCTTCTCATGCTGCTCTGATCTGTCAAATACTAACTCTCCAAGTGGTTAGGCTTCATTGTTCCCATGTCCTGAATATTCTGAGTTTTCTTCTTGTTGCTATTAGGGACTTTATTCCTGACCCTAGTTATTATCTAGTATGTTGCCTAATTAACTATGTACATGAGGAGAATTTCCTCCTTTCCCTTATCCTTTATTTACCTGGATTTTTTCCCTTGAATAAAGAAGACTTGATCAGAATCCTGTCTTGTCTCCATCTCCTGTGTCTCTTGTCCCATCTCATTCTCACTTCCCCTCTAGGGACGCATTGACTGAAGGTGTGTCAGGGTAAATTGGTGCCCATCGTTTGGCTGGAACACAGGGGATTCAGTGAAGAAGCTGTTCAGAGACACACATGTAAAGTGAAGAATAAGTAAGAGGAAGAGAAGCACAGGAACCTGCTGTGTGCTCTAAAACTCGGTAAGCAGAACACCGATCACGGGACAATAACTTAGCATGAAATGAGACATGCATTCAAGACATGGGGTGGGGGGAAATATTAAAATTAAAAGTTAAGGTTTTTTGAGTACATAAAAGATGTTTATAGATGAGAAAAATTGATAGAGAGTTAGAGAGGCTCATAAACATTACTATTAAGCATTTGGGCCAAGAAATTTCCCTATAACTGCCTATTTTATTAGAATTAATAAATTTTAATTTTAGAGGCATTGTGATTTTATAGCTGACAATGTTATGTGGATAGAAGAGAAAGTATTATTAAAAGATAAGGTATAGAAAATGAATAAAAAGGAGCCTAAATATTTGCAATGGCAAATATGGGTTTTTAAATTTGAGAAGGCTCAAATTAATACAGCCAGCAACAATCCTATGCTAAGGGAAATTATTTTTCCTGTGTTAACAGGCAAGTGGAGCTTGTAATAACCCTAATCATCAGGCTAATACTGCAGTTGAAATACATAAATTACTGAGAGAAATAGGCATGGAAGCATTGGAGCATCTTTGCCGCATGGGAGAGAACTATGGTTGTTGGATTATAGTCATCCAGAAATCTAATGAGCCTTATATATTGAATTCCTAGCTCACCTAAAACAAACAGTAGAAAGAACTCTAATTGGAGAAGAAGCAAGGAAATAACTTCTTAAAATGCCAAGCATATAAAAATGCCAATGTGTGTTATAATGAGCTAAGCTATCAGTTTAGGAAACAGGAACTATTAATAATTATAGGAATGAATGAAAAGACATTCCATCTGAAAGTAGAAAACTGCAATTGGTTGCTGAAACTATGACCACCATTTATTATAATCTGCAAAAAGAAAATAAAAATTTAAAAGATTTAAAATGTTTGGAAATGGACAAATCAGTTTCTTACCAAAGAAGCTAAGGTAAAATTAAAGTTAGTTAAAGAGGATATTCAAAATGCCTTTTGAACAGTTTATAACCTCTGATCACATGCAAAATGTCTAGAGATCTGACATTTAAAAATTTGGAAATGCTCTAAGGGATCATTGGTAACTTTTTCCTATTTTCAAGAGGAACGTGTACATTTACATACTAATGCTAATCATCCATATGTTCAATAGAAAATTCCATTTTGAGAAGCAAATCATAGTTTAAAGTACATTACATTTTAATACAGAAAATTGAAATTTTAAAAAGGAAGATTTTTGTATGGAATTAATTTGAGATATTTGGAAGCATTAGGGCAACTTTACATTAATTCATATTAAATTTCTCAAATCTGCCCCAAAGGGATATTCTCACTAGGGTAGAGAAATATTTTGCTTATACTAATGTTCAACTAGCAGAAAAATTGCCAAGATGCTGAATAGCATTCTGCATTGCTAATGGAGAAAGGGAGATGGTATCGCAATCTCTCTCTGCAGGATGAGTAACAATTATGGATCCTGAAGAAGACATTCCAATATAGGCCATGGTAAAATTATATTCATGGAAGCTAAATTGACAACATTGGTCTTCACCACGATCACAAACTTGGGGTCAGGTGAAATCTCTTGTACCCTATGTTCAGATTATTGTCCAGCAGTACAAAAGATGGGTTACAGCCGAAAATTGTTTTCTGACTGTATGTGCTCTGTTAATTGTCTCTTCTGTTCAGGGATCGGGTATAAGTTATTGTGTTTATATCCCTTGTACACCTAGGTTAAAGCCTGTCTTTTGGTGAGATACTGATGTTTTAGTGTATAGTACTGTAAGTATCCTCTCTCCTCCTTGAAATGACTTGACTTATCTGAATAAATTGATGGGACCTCTTATAATACTACTTATAAGGATGATAGAAAGCCAATAAGCTTTGGAAATTGTCCTTGTTTATCAGTGGGATTACATTATTACAACGTGGTATTAAAATAGGCATATATCATACTTGTCTTCAAAGACTTTCAGCATGGTCCATTAATAAACCTGGGAAAATATTATTGAAAATTACAAATTATCATATCCTGTATGTCCAGATATTATGTATCATGGTTTAAAATATCAGCCATTAATTTGGTAGACTTGTTTGAGAAAATTTGGCAAAATAGTTCAAAATAAATAGATCCATTGGGGAGCATATGGTCAATTTATTAACACATGTTATGAATGGAATATTATCACTTGTAATTTGCTTAATGCTACCAGGTTGAATTGAGCCGAGAATGAAATGATAACTGGAAGACATCTTCTGGCACGGAGAGATAGAGGAATCAGTGATAATCGCATTGCCTTACTCACAGCTCCTACTGCTATTCAGAAGATTGTTCCTGCCTTAATACATGTTCAGCATTTAAATGGCTCATTTTTTGCAACAGTAGTATCTACTACTACTTACAAATTTCCCTTATTTGGAATTACTAATATTACTGATTGTTTGCCAATACAACATGTATTTTTTCTTGGAAGAATTAATTCTACAACTGCAATTGATTGTTATGATTGTCAACTGCATTTATATATTATTATCTCTGATGAGTTTAGCCATCCTAATGAATTTCTTATGATATTACAACAGCATACACATATTTGGCTGCCTTTTACTAGGGTCATTCTTGGGCTCCAAATTCTCTGGCTAATATTGTAAAATTCTTCAAAAAGATATTAAAAAGAATAAAGCACATGTTCAGTATAGTAATAGCTGTAATTCTTAATCTTATTGCTGTTGTTGCTTCTGCTTCTGTGGCTGGTTTTGCTTTACATATGTCCTTGCAGACAAAACACTTTGTAGAGCAATGACATAAAGACTCTCATGTACTCTGGATAGAGAAAGCTCAAGTAGGTGCTCGGCTTCAGACAGAGATTGATGTATTTAAGAAAACAATGAGATGGTTGAGAAAGAAATATCTATCTTTACAAGAACAAATTGCCTTGCATTGTGATTGGAAATCAACCATTTTTTGCATTACTGATTTGTCTTACAATGATTCTTTACATAATTGGAAGGTTATTCAAGCTTATCTTTTGGACAATATCTCTACTCAATCTCACATTGATCACTCACGTGATGATATAGGATTTACATTTGGTAAATCATATCCTGATTTCGATGCCTCCACCATTGCACAAATTTTTGCTGACAAATTTACATATCCTAAAAGAATTTTAGAAAGTATTCTTCATATCTCCAGTTGTATGCTTCTTGTAATCATTTTCATGTTTCTTTTATTCTTGATTATAAATGAATATTTTATACAACCAATAAATATGCAAAAATTTACATATTTTATGGTTAAAACATCATTTGACATCGAATAAAAATGGGGAAGGAGAAAGTTCTGGGAACACAATTGGCCTAGAGTGCAAGATCATCCTGAGACAGATGCGAGGAAGTAGGGAAACAGTTGTCTGTCAAATACTAACTCTGCAAGGAGTTATTGATCCATTGTTCCCATGTTCTGAACATTGTGGCTGTTCTTTATGTTGAATTAGGGATTTTTAAGCCTGAAGATTGGATCATGTTTAGGTTGCCAATGTGTTGCTTAGTTACTCATGTTCACAAGAAGAATTTTCTCCTTTCCCTTACCCTATATTATTCCCTGGAATAAACAAGACTTGATCAGAATCCTGTCTTGTCTCCAATGCCTGTGTCTCTTGTAGCATCCCATTTTCACTAACTCCTATAGGGTCTCATTTGTTTTACCTGAATGGCAGTGCGAAATTTGTTATATTGTAGGGCTTATTCTGATAATTTTAGTATAGATATATTTTCAATGAAAAAACAGAATTGAGTATAAAATAACATAAATACAGTACTCATGTATAAAATTCTAAACTACATTAAGAAAGCAAACACATACATGCATATGTATGTATAAATATAATTATGCATAATCAGTCTCATACATGTGCATATACATAAACTTATATAAACATTAGAAAATAATATAGGCTTCATAGTATTGTAGGAGAGACATTGTCAAACTGAACTTCTTATACTCTGAGGCATATCAGCTATTTCTCACTCAGATCAAAATAGTGTGTCATTATATTTGTTTGTTGGGTGAAGTCATGGCTATAGGTACAAAACTAGACATTCAGAGAGCATTTAAAACATATGCTTATAATGATAATAAAGTGGAAAGAACTTTCTTTGGAAATTTCTACATACACCGATCAGTATAGAATGTTAATACATTTCCTATTATGAGTAATTTAAATCGGATTGATTTTTTGTTCTATGATTGCAGATTAACCCTCCTATTAGCTACATGACAAAAAGAGAAAATAGTAAGAAGTCTTCAGAAGTATTTTCATCATAAAAGTCAAAAAATCAGGACAGAAATCAAGTAAATATTGCTATTAAGATGATATGATGGAAAGAATAACTCAAATAGCCTTAATGGCTAGGAATCTATGACAGATTTTATAATAATAATATATTTTATTCTTCCATCATCTAATGCAATATTGATATGCTCATATATCTGAGAATCATTTGACCCTCATAAGAGATGTTCTTTCATACTAGTAGGAAAATAGCATGTGCAGGGAAGATTTTTCTATAGAAAATAAAATGCTATGTAGTACTATGTTTTGATGTTTCATGTCTATAAACCTACTTGAAAGCTTCATACACTTATATTTTAAGGATGGCAGAAATATTGTGACAGATTCAAGTGGAGGGTTTTGATTCTAAAGTACCAATGTTTTCCAGTCTCAACATTACTAGCAGACATACAGGTTTAAAGTCTGAGATGAATTTACAAGATAATATATCCACTTTTTCAAAGCATATAAAAACAAGACACACAATAACAAAGAAAACTATTCTGTTAATTATTTTCAATTGAAGTATGTAATACTAGCACCCATCATCAGTAAACACTTGATTTCCCCAAAAGATTATGCTGTCTGATTTCCTAATTAGGAATGGGAATAAATTATGAAAATATCATGTACATGAGAATTTATATGGAAAATCACAAAGAATTGTTCAGCCAAAGCAGGATATTTGAGCGTGTGAGAACCTAAAATGCAAGAGGATGATAAGAATTATGTTTCCTCTTCTTTTCCTTATTCTAAATTCATAGTCTTTGGTGACTGATACAGAAGTGCTTACAGATTTTACTATATAACATTTTCAATGAGTCTAAGTTTTTACATAAAAAACCCTGCAATGCCATACCCATTTTCACAATGAAACTCCATAAATAGAGTAAAGGGCATGACTCCCCATGACACTGTCGGATACTGAAACCAGAATTGATATATTTTCTTGTAGATACTGCAGTGTTTCAAAACAGAGAATGTGGTACCACAAGTTCAAAGAGAAGGAGAATTTTCATAAACAGGGATAGACATGATGCACATTCAATAACAAGTGACTCAGAACGTAAAAGCAGGAATAAACCATTACCTGACTGCTAATATCCCTGGCCTTTTTCTCATAAATATGTCAAGAGCAGTATGCCGGGTCTGGGCCCTGTACATTCAGGGTTCAGGTAAAAACATTTGGAGCAGAGAACTAGCAAATTCCCAGAGGCTGACTAGGAAGGGCCTGGCAATATTGTTATCTCTCCTTGTTTCTGACTGAAAGAGTGTGTGCGTTCAAATTTTTCCCTTAACAATGAGGAGGGTGATCTCAATTGCACCAATAGGAACAAAGCCTGTGGTTACCTTGGAGATCTCCATCAGAGCTGCTGACACATTTCTCCCCTGATCTCTATGTTTCTTCTGACAGAAAAAATGAAAGTAAAGTGAAAGACAGGAAAACAATGTAGTTTACCTAGGACCAGAATTCAATTATCAAAAAGGGGAAATCATTGTGAGTTAACTAAGATGTGATCACATATCGGAATTCTTGGGTCTCTATTCTGCCTATCTACCTGAAAATTTCCATTTCTCCCTGCTGATGGCTGATTGTGATACTGTTCTGCCGATTGCGGCTTCCTGGTATCACATTGAGAAATGCCATGTCAGGACCCCAGCATAGTGATGGGAGAATCAGACCCTTGAAATTTTCATATTCCCAGGTACCTGAGGCAATTTACCGACATAGCATTTATCCTAGTGTGGCCTCCAAAGATGCATAAGATCAGCACAACCCGGTTGTTGTCCAGTAGAGACATTTTAAGAAAATCTTCATTTCAGGAAATACAGAACCTAAGGCTAACCTAAGAATCACAGATTTTATGGCTGAATCAGTGGCTTCACACTAGAGCACATTTCCTGCACTGCAAACAGAAAAGGGTGACTCTTCGCAAAAATTTCTTGCTTTCCCCAATGCTTCCGTATCCTGCAGTTCTCTGCGACACATTTTCTTCTCTGGTGTTGTTTTCGATGAGGCTTTGACTAAAGTCCAGCTTTTAGCAGGACTTTAGTCAAAGCCACACTGGCAAAATTCCTCAGTGCAGACCTTTTTATGCCATGTAGGAACCAATAAGGAGAGCGATCTCAAACCAAGGACAGGAAAGCACAGGACTCCATTTAACATGATTATGTCATCCAGAGCAGATGAGTCATCTGTGTCTCCCTCCTTCCCGTGTGCTGTCAAAAGAATCAGAGCAGTTGAAAGGGAACACGGGATAAAATTTAATTTACCCTGGTTTTGCCTCTAGTTAACAATCTACAAAACTGTCAAAATGTGACAAGTTGAGGGAGCCAGCAGCCGTTTTTGCCTCGATCTGTCTCTATACATATAGAACTTCCTTCTTGTCTGGAGATTCTTGATTGTGAATCTGAGCTGCCTATGTATCTGTCTTCTGATATTTTGTGATTGGTTTTTATGCCTGTTTATGTGTGTGGTTTTTATGCAGACGATGTATAATTCAATGTTACTCATAATAAGATATAATGAATTTTATACAAATATAATATACAACTAAAACCAAATTTTGAAGTCAAGATATCTTTAAAATATATATATATATATATATCACCACATATTATGAAATCCCCCTCCCTCTGTACTTAACTCATTTAAAGTCTGTTGTGACAGTTCTTTCTGTTTGTGTGTTGCATTCATTGCTAATGAATAAGGAAACTGCCTTGGCCTAGTTGGTAGGACAGAACTTAGGTAGGCAGGGAGTAGACAGATCTGAATTCCGGAAAAGGGGAAGAGTGAGAGATGACATGGATCTCCTGCCTGAGGCAATGCTGGTTAGAATCTTGCTGGTAAGCCACAGTCACGTGGCAATATACAGATTTAATAGGAATGGATTAAACTAATATGCAAGCATTACCAATAAGAAGTTAGAGCTAATCGAACAGGCAGTGTTTAAATCAATACAGGTTTGGGTGATTATTTCAAGTAAAAACAAGATGGCCGGCCAGGATGTAAAAAAGGGGCTCACTCTCCATGCAACAACAGTCAAAAATGAAAGAAAAGAGGGCCTTCCAAGGGGTGAGTTGATCCGGGCCACGGCAGGGGCCCCGACGAGGGGGAGCTAGGACTTTCCCCGACCCCATAGACTCCCAGGTCTGCCTGCCCTGCTGGCTCCACCCAGCTAGCTTCCCGCCAGCCATTCCAGCTTCCATCCAGAGGGCCTTCCAGGGGTGAGTTGATCCGGGCCACAGCAGGGGCCCCGGCAAGGGGGAGCTAGGGCTTTCCCCGACCCCATAGACTCCCAGATCTGCCTGCCCTGCTGGCTCCACCCAGCTAGCTTCCCGCCAGCCATCACAGCTTCCATCCAGAGGGCCTTCCGAGGGGTGAGTTGATCCGGGCCACGGCAGGGGCCCCGACGAGGGGGAGCTAGGACTTTCCCCGACCCCATAGACTCCCAGGTCTGCCTGCCCTGCTGGCTCCACCCAGCTAGCTTCCCGCCAGCCATCCCAGCTTCCATCCAGAGGGCCTTCCGAGGGGTGAGTTGATCCGGGCCACGGCCGGGGCCCCGGCGAGGGGGAGCTAGGGCTTTCCCCGACCCCATAGATTCCCAGGTCTGCCTGCCCTGCTGGCTCCACCCAGCTAGCTTCCCGCCAGCCATCCCAGCTTCCATCCAGAGGGCCTTCCGAGGGGTGAGTTGATCCGGGCCACGGCAGGGGCCCCGACGAGGGGGAGCTAGGACTTTCCCCGACCCCATAGACTCCCAGGTCAGCCTGCTCTGCTGGCTCCAACCTGCTAGCTTCCCGCCAGCCATCACAGCTTCCATCCAGAAGACCTGCGGAGTGGTGAGTTGATTCGGGCCCGCGGCAGGGGCCCGGTGAGGAGGAGCTAGGACTTTCCCCGACCCCATAGACTCCCAGGTCAGCCTGCAGTGCTGTGTCCACACTGCTAGGCTCTCCCGCCTGCCATCCCAGCTTCCATCCAGGTACAAATTTCTATATTTCTCCCCTCCCACTGAGGCCATAAAATTTCCCCAGTTCAGCTGCCTTGCACACTGGGCCTGCTCTGTAGGGGCATCCCGGAAAGAGGGAGTGCCTGTGCTTCAATACCCTGCCTGGGGAAAGGTAGGCATTCTATCAGTGAACTCCCTGCCCAACAAGGGAACCTGACCCGATACCAGAAGTTCCAATAGAGAGCATTGGATCGAAGAGATGGGCAGACGCCAAGGCAAGACCTCCTCCAACAATCTGAAAAACAACATGAAAATATCAGATCCCAACGACCCTACAACAGAAGGATTTGAACACTCTAACCCAGATGAAGTGGAAAAAAGTGCCATTATGAAAGCAATAGAGTCCCTTAAACAGGATATGAATAACTCCCTTAAGGAACTGGTCGAGAAGTATAACAAAAAGTTTGAAGAAATAAGTAAATCCGTGAGTGATACCCTGAGAAACCAAGAAAAAACAATCAAACAAGTAAAGGAAACAGTCGAAGAATTGAAAACTGAAATGGAGGCAATGAAGAAAACACAAAACGAGAACCGGCTGGATATGGAAAACCTAGGTAAACGAGCGGAGACTACAGAATCAAGCATAACCAATAGAATACAAGAGATAGAAGAATGAATCTCAGATTCTGAAGATACCATAGAGAAAATAAATGCTCTGGTCAGAGAAAACGGCAAATCCAACAAATTCTCTTCACAAAACATTCAGGAAATCTGGGACACAATAAAAAAACCAAATCTAAGAATAATAGGGATTGAAGAAGGAGAAGAACTGCAGATCAAAGGCCCAGAAAATATATTCAACAAAATTATAGAAGAAAACTTTCCCAACCTAAAGAACGATATTCCTATGAAGGTTCAAGAAGCATACAGAACACCGAATAGATTGGATCAGAAAAAAACATCCCCGCGTCATATAATAATCAAAACACAAAACATAAATATTGAAGAAAAAATCTTAAGAGCTGCAAAGGAAAAAGGTCAAGTAACTTATAAAGGTAAACCTATCAGGCTTACACCGGATTTCTCTATGGAAACCATGAAAGCCAGAAGATCCTGGATAGAGGTACTGCAGAAACTAAGAGACCATGGATGCAAACCCAGACTAATATACCCTGCCAAGCTACTGTTCACTATCAACGGAGAAAACAAAATATTCCAGGATAAAAACAAATTTAAACAATACGTAGCTACTAATCCAGCCTTACAGAGAATATTAGAAGGAAAATCACTACCGAAGGAATCCAACATTCCCAACACGGCCTACAATAACTCGAACATCTAGCGACCATTCACAAGCACAAATTAAAGAAGAAAAACACATATACTCTACTACCTAACAAAAAAAAATGACCGGAGTCAACAACCACTGGTCATTAATATCACTTAATATCAATGGAATCAATTCACCTATAAAGAGGCACAGACTTAGAGATTGGATACGAAAACAGGATCCAACATTCTGCTGTTTACAAGAAACACACCTCAACCACAAAGACAGACACCTACTCAGAGTAAAGGGTTGGGAAAAGGTTTTCCAAGCAAATGGACCTAAGAAACAAGCGGGCGTGGCCATTCTAATATCTAACAAAATCGACTTCAAACTAAAATCAATCAGAAGAAATGGAGATGGACATTTCATACTCATAACTGGAACAATTCATCAGGAGGAAGTCTCAATCCTGAATATCTATGCTCCTAATATAAAGGCACCCACATATGTAAAAGAAACTCTTCTAGAACTCAAGGCGGTCATCAAACCACACACACTAATAGTAGGAGACTTCAACACTCCTCTCTCACCAATGGACAGGTCAATCAGACAGAAACCAAACAGAGAATTGAGAGACCTATTGCAGGTATTAAATCAAATGGACTTAACAGACATCTATAGAACACTCCACCCAAATAGGAAAGAATATACCTTTTTCTCTGCAGCTCATGGAACCTTCTCGAAAATTGACCACATACTCGGTAACAAAGTAAACTTCCACAGATACAAAAAAATATTAGTAACTACCTGTGTCTTGTCAGATCACCATGGACTAAAATTAGAATTCAACAACAATGCTCCCCCCAGGAAGCCAACAAACTCATGGAAACTGAACAGTCAACTACTAAATCACCCCTGGGTCAAGGAAGAAATAAAGAAAGAAATTAAACTCTTCCTTGAATTTAATGAAAACAAAGACACAACATACTCAAACCTATGGGACACTATGAAAGCAGTGCTAAGAGGAAAGTTCATAGCACTAAGTGCCCAATTAAAGAAAGCGGAGAAAGCACACATTGGAGAATTAACAGCACAATTGAAAGATCTAGAAAAAAAAGAAGCTGATTCACCCAGGAGGTCTAGAAGACTGGAAATAATCAAACTGAGGGCTGAAATCAACAAAATAGAAACAGAGAAAACAATCCAAAGAATCAATGAATCAAAAAGCTGGTTCTTGGAGAAAATCAACAAGATTGACAAACCCCTAGCCAAGTTAATCAAACGGCAGAGAGAGAACATGCAAATTAATAAGATCAGAAATGAAAAGGGGGACATAACCACAGACACAGAGGAAATTCAGAGAATCATTAGATCTTACTATGAAAGTTTATATGCCACAAAGTTGGAAAATGTAAAAGAAATGGACATTTTTTTAGATAAGTACCATATACCAAAGTTGAACCAAGAACAGGTGAACAATCTAAATAGACCTGTTAGTCGCGAAGAATTAGAAGCTGTTATCAAAAATCTCCCTACCAAAAAAAGCCCAGGACCAGATGGTTTCAATGCAGAATTCTACCAGAACTTCCAGGAAGAGCTAATACCTATACTCCTTAACGTATTCCACAATATAGAAACAGAAGAGTCATTGCCTAACTCCTTTTATGAAGCTACAGTTACCCTAATACCAAAACCACACAAAGACACAACCAAGAAAGAGAATTACAGGCCAATCTCACTCATGAACATCGACGCGAAAATTCTCAATAAAATACTGGCAAACCGAATCCAAGAGCACATTAGAAAAATTATCCATTATGATCAAGTCGGCTTCATTCCAGAGATGCAGGGCTGGTTCAACATACGCAAATCTATCAATGTAATCCATCATATAAATAAACTGAAAGAAAAAAACCATATGATCATCTCACTAATGCTCAAAAGCATTTGACAAAATTCAACACCCATTTATGATAAAGGTGTTGGAGAGACTGGGGATACAAGGATCATACCTAAATATAATAAAAGCAATATACAGCAAGCCGACAGCTAACATCAAACTGAATGGAGAGAAAGTCAAAGCCTTTCCACTAAAATCAGGAACGCGACAAGGCTGTCCACTCTCTCCATACCTCTTCAATATAGTGCTTGAAGTTCTAGCAATAGCAATAAGACAACATAAGGAGATCAAGGGGATTCGAATTGGAAAGGATGAAGTTAAACTTTCGTTATTTGCTGACGATATGATAGTTTACATAAGTGACCCCAAAAACTCTACCAAAGAACTCCTACAGCTGATAAACACCTTTAGTAACGTGGCAGGATACAAGATCAACTCCAAAAAATCAGTGGCCCTCCTATACACAAAGGATAAAGAAGCAGAGAGGGAAATCAGAGAAGCATCACCTTTCATGATAGCCACAAATAGCATAAAATATCTTGGGGTAACTCTAACCAAGGAAGTGAAAGACCTATTTGACAAAAACTTTAAGTCTTTGAAGAAAGAAATTGAGGAGGATACCAGAAAATGGAAAGACCTCCCCTGCTCTTGGATTGGGAGAATCAACATAGTAAAAATGGCAATTCTACCAAAAGCAATCTATAGATTCAATGCAATCCCCATCAAAATCCCATCAAACTTCTTCACAGACCTTGAGAGAACAATAATCAAGTTTATATGGCAAAACAAAAAACCCAGGATAGCCAAAACAATCTTATATAATAAAAGAACTTCTGGAGGCATTACCATCCCTGACTTCAAACTCTATTATAGAGCTACAGTATTGAAAACAGCTTGGTATTGGCATAAGAACAGAGAAGTCGACCTATGGAATCGAATAGAAGACCCAGATATTAACCCACAAACTTATGAACACCTAATTTTCGACAAGGGAGCTAAAGGTATACAATGGAAGAAGGAAAGCATCTTTAACAAATGGTGCTGGCATAACTGGATGTCAACCTGTAAAAAAATGAAAGTAGATCCATATCTATCACCATGCACAAAAATCAAGTCCAAATGGATTAAAGACATCAACATTAATCCGTCCACTTTGAACCTGATAGAAGAGAAAGTGGGAAGTAGTCTACAAGATTTAGGCACAGGAGGCCTCTTCCTAAGCAGGACCCCAGCAGCACAGACAATAAGAGAAACAATGAATAAATGGGATCTACTGAAACTGGGAAGCTTCTGTAAAGCAAAGGACACTGTCAGTAGGACAAAAAGGCTGCCTTCTGACTGGGAGAAGATCTTCACCAACCCCTCATCAGACAAAGGTCTGATCTCCAAAATATACAAAGAACTCAAGAAACTAGGCACTAAAACTCTAATTAACCCAATTAAAAAATGGGGTACTGAACTTAACAGAGAATTCACAACAGATGAACTTCGAATGGCCAGAAGACACTTAAGGTCATGCTCAACCTCCTTAGCGATCAGGGAAATGCAAATCAAAACCACTTTGAGATACCATCTTACACCTGTCAGAATAGCTAAAGTCAAAAACACCAATGATATCCTATGCTGGAGAGGATGTGGGGTGAGGGGAACACTCATCCATTGTTGGTGGGAATGCAAACTCGTGCAGCCACTGTGGAAATCAGTGTGGCGGTTTCTCAGGAAACTGGGAGTCAACCTCCCTCAGGACCCAGCAATTCCACTCTTGGGAATATACCCTAAAGATTCCCGATCATACTACAAAAGCATTTGTTCTACTATGTTCATAGCAGCACTATTTGTAATAGCCAGAACCTGGAAACAGCCTAGGTGCCCCTCAATAGAAGAATGGTTAAAAAAGGTGTGGAACATATACACATTAGAGTTTTACTCAGCGGTAAAAAACAATGACATCTTGAATTTTGCATGCAAATGGATGGAAATAGAAAATGCTTTACTGAGTGAGGTAAGCCAGACCCAAAAAGAGGAACACGGTATGTATTCACTCATAAGTGGATTCTAACCATAATTAAAGGTCTTTGAGCCTATTATTCGTGATCCTAGAGAAGCTAAATAAGAAGATGGACCTGATGAAGATTATTTAGCTATCCACCAGGAGGTAGGAAATAGACAAGAGTCCCAGGTAACCTCGGGTGCATGGGGGGGAGGGAGGGTCGATGGAAGGGGAGAAGGTTAGAGAGAAGGGAGTAGGGGAAGAAAGGGGAAAGCTTGGTGGCCTGGGATGGGGGGGGAGGGACTAAGGATGAATATGGGATCAGGGAAGATTATATTTCAACTAAGGGACCCATTTTAGGGTTTACAGGAGACTTGATTATATATGGGATCCCAGGTCCAAGGAGAGATCCCCCAGATTGCTCTCTGGACAGATGAGTGGGTGCCTGAATCGGCCATGGCCCATGTCCATACTGATGTATATTTTGCTTATCACCATAGATCCTGCATCTGACGAAGGACGGCGATACAGTCGGTGACCCACATTGCAGCACCGGACTGAGCCCCCCGAGGTCCAAATGAGGAGCAGAAGGAGGAAGAACATGAAAAACGAAATCAGTACTGCGAGGGATGCTATCACCCACTGATACAAGGGAACGGATCTGATGAGAGTTTACCAAGGCCAGTTGGACTGGGACTGAAAGAGGACGTGACCTAACCAGACTCTCCGAATTTGGCCGGATTCTCTGACTGTGGCTGACCCGAAGTCTTTCTGAAAAGCCATTGACTATGACACTGGGACCTGTTTCCTCTACATATAATGGATTTTGGGGATCCAGTCTGTTTGGACACTCACCTTCCTGGACCTGGAGGGAGGGGGAAGGAACTGGAACTTCCCACAGGGCAGGAAACCCTGACTGCCCTGGGGGACGAAGAGGGAGGAGGAGGGGGAGGAGGGGGAGTGGGAGGGTTTTGGGAGGGGGGGTGGAAATGGAAACTTTTATAATTTAATAAAATTTACTAAAAAAAAAAATTAAAAAAAAATGAAAGAAAACACAATAATATACATAATTCAGACTCCCTGTGTATTTTTTATCTTTACATGACTTATTCTTCTTTGCTCATTTATTCTATTACTATCTATACTCTGTCTATTTAAAGACTTTGTTTTATTTATTTTCAATCTGATATTTCTTTTTATAGCTTAACTGTTTTCTGACTAGGAGCATTTTTATATGCTATGTAGGCATGGCTAGGACTAATTCTGCCATCTTGCCTGTCAGTTCCACTCTAAAGATCACTGTATTCTATTTACTCACCAAATATGATATGGTCTTCTATAAACACCAATGTTTCTTTAATATTTATGTTTTGTGTTTTGATTATTATATGACGCGGGGATGTTTTTTTCTGATCCAATCTATTCGGTGTTCTGTATGCTTCTTGAACCTTCATAGGAATATCGTTCTTTAGGTTGGGAAAGTTTTCTTCTATAATTTTGTTGAATATATTTTCTGGGCCTTTGATCTGCAGTTCTTCTCCTTCTTCAATCCCTATTATTCTTAGATTTGGTTTTTTTATTGTGTCCCAGATTTCCTGAATGTTTTGTGAAGAGAATTTGTTGGATTTGCCGTTTTCTCTGACCAGAGCATTTATTTTCTCTATGGTATCTTCAGAATCTGAGATTCGTTCTTCTATCTCTTGTATTCTATTGGTTATGCTTGATTCTGTAGTCTCCGCTCGTTTACCTAGGTTTTCCATATCCAGCCGGTTCTCGTTTTGTGTTTTCTTCATTGCCTCCATTTCAGTTTTCAATTCTTGGACTGTTTCCTTTACTTGTTTGATTGTTTTTTCTTGGTTTCTCAGGGTATCACTCACGGATTTACTTATTTCTTCAAACTTTTTGTTATACTTCTCGACCAGTTCCTTAAGGGAGTTATTCATATCCTGTTTAAGGGACTCTATTGCTTTCATAATGGCACTTTTTTCCACTTCATCTGGGTTAGAGTGTTCAAATCCTTCTGTTGTAGGGTCGTTGGGATCTGATATTTTCATGTTGTTTTTCAGATTGTTGGAGGAGGTCTTGCCTTGGCGTCTGCCCATCTCTTCGATCCAATGCTCTCTATTGGAACTTCTGGTATCGGGTCAGGTTCCCTTGTTGGGCAGGGAGTTCACTGATAGAATGCCTACCTTTCCCCAGGCAGGGTATTGAAGCACAGGCACTCCCTCTTTCCGGGATGCCCCTACAGAGCAGGCCCAGTGTGCAAGGCAGCTGAACTGGGGAAATTTTATGGCCTCAGTGGGAGGGGAGAAATATAGAAATTTGTACCTGGATGGAAGCTGGGATGGAAGGCGGGAGAGCCTAGCAGTGTGGACACAGCACTGCAGGCTGACCTGGGAGTCTATGGGGTCGGGGAAAGTCCTAGCTCCTCCTTGCTGGGCCCCTGCCGCGGGCCCGAATCAACTCACCACTCCGAAGGCCCTCTGGATGGAAGCTGGGATGGCTGGATGGAAGCTAGCAGGGTGAAGCAGGTAGAGCAGGCTGACCTGGGAGTCTATGTGGTCGGGGAAAGTCCTAGCTCCCCCTCGCCGGGGCCCCTGCCGTGGCCCGAATCAACTCACCACTTGGAAGGCCCTCTGGATGGAAGCTGGGATGGCTGGCGGGAAGCTAGCAGGGTGGAGCCAGCAGGGCAGGCTGACCTGGGAGTCTATGGGGTCGGGGAAAGTCCTAGCTCCCCCTCGCCGGGGCCCCTGCCTTGGCCCGAATCAACTCACCACTCCGAAGGCCCTCTGGATGGAAGCTGGGATGGCTGGCGGGAAGCTAGCAGGGTGGAGCCAGCAGGGCAGGCTGACCTGGGAGTCTATGGGGTCGGGGAAAGTCCTAGCTCCCCCTCGCCGGGGCCCCTGCCGTGGCCCGAATCAACTCACCACTCCGAAGGCCCTCTGGATGGAAGCTGGGATGGCTGGCGGGAAGCTAGCAGGGTGGAGCCAGCAGGGCAGGCTGACCTGGGAGTCTATGGGGTCGGGGAAAGTCCTAGCTTCCCCTCGCCGGGGCCCCTGCCATGGCCCGAATCAACTCACCACTCGGAAGGCCCTCTGGATGGAAGCTGGGATGGCTGGCAGGAAGCTAGCAGGGTGGAGCCAGCAGGGCAGGCTGACCTGGAAGTCTATGGGGTCGGGGAAAGTCCTAGCTCCCCCTCGCCGGGGCCCCTGCCGTGGCCCAAATCAACTCACCACTCCGAAGGCCCTCTGGATGGAAGCCTGTTTTTTTTTTTTTTTTGTAATTTTATTAAATTATAAAAAGTTTCCATTTACGCCCCTCCTCCCAACGCCCTCCCACTCCCCCCCTCCCTCTCCTCCTCCCTCTTTGTCCCCTAGGGAAGTCAGGGTCTCCTGCCCTGTGGGAAGTCCAAGTTCCTCCCCCCTCACTCCAGGTCCAGGAAGGTGAGCATCCAAACAGACTGGATCCCAAAAATGCAGTATATGCAGAGGAAACCAGTCCCAGTGTCATTGTCAATGGCTTCTCGGAAAGACTGCAGGCCAGCCACATTCAGAAAATCAGGCCACATTCTGAGAATCTGGTTGGATCACATGCTCGTTCAGTCACGGTCCATCTGGCCTTGGTAAACTCTCATTAGATCCGACCCCCTGTATCAGTGGATGATAGTATCCCTCGCAGTCCTTCGTCATTTTCTTCCTCCTTTTGCTCCTCGTTTGGATCTTGGGGGGCTCAGTTCGGTGCTCCAACGCGGGAATCCATCTGTATCGTCATCCAACGCCAGATGAGGGATATATGGTGATAAGCAAAATATTCATCAGTATGGTCACGGGCCAAGGCCGGTTCAGGCACCCCCTCCTCTGTCCAGAGAACAATCTGGGGATCTCTCCTTGGACCTGGGATCCCATATATAATCAAGTTTCCTGTAAACTCTAATATGACTCCCTTAGTTGAAATATATTCTTCCCTGATCCCACATTCATCCTTCCTCCCTTCCCCCCATCCCGGTCAACCGAGCTTTCTCCATTCCTCCCCTACTCCCTTCTCTCTAACCCTCTCCCCTTCCAACAACCCTCCCACCCCCCCCATGCACCCAAGGTTACCTGGGACTCTTGACTATTTCCTACCTCCTGGCGGATAGGTAAATAATCTTCATCAGGTTCGTCTTCTTATTTAGCTTCTCTAGGATCACGAATAATAGGCTCAAAGAACCTTTAATTATGGTTAGAATCCACTTATGAGTGAATACATACCGTGTTCCTCTATTTGGGTCTGGCTTACCTCACTCAGTAAAGCGTTTTCTATGTCCATCCATTTGCATGCAAAATTCAAGATGTCATTATTTTTTACCGCTGAGTAAAACTCTAATGTATATATGTTCCACACCTTTTTTAACCATTCTTCTATTGAGGGGCACCTAGGCTGTTTCCAGGTTCTGGCTATTACAAATAGTGCTGCTATGAACATAGTTGAACAAACGCTTTTGTAGTATGTTTGGGCATCTCTAGGGTATATTCCCAAGAGAGGAATTTCTGGGTCCTGAGGGAGGTTGACTCCCAGTTTCCTGAGAAACCTCCACACTGATTTCCAAAGTGGCTGCACAAGTTTGCATTCCCACCAACAATGGATGAGTGTTCCCCTCATTCCACATCCCCTCCAGCATAGGTTATCATTGGTGTTTTTAACTTTAGTTATTCTGACAGGTGTAAGATGGTATCTCAAAGTGGTTTTGATTTGCATTTCCCTGATCGCTAAGGAGGTTGAGCATGACCTTAAGTGTCTTCTGGCCATTCGAAGTTCATCTGTTGTGAATTCTCTGTTCAGATCAGTACCCCATTTTTTAATTGGGTTAATTAGAGTTTTAGTGTCTAGTTTCTTGAGTTCTTTGTATATTCTGGAGATCAGACCTTTGTCTGATGAGGGGTTGGTGAAGATCTTCTCCCAGTCAGAAGGCAGCCTTTTTATCTTACTGACAGTGTCCTTTGCTTTACAGAAGCTTCTCAGTTTCAGCAGGTCCCATTTATTCATTGTTTCTCTTATTGTCTGTGCTGCTGGGGTCCTACTTAGGAAGTGGCCTCCTGTGCCTATATCTTGTAGACTACTTCCCACTTTCTCTTCTATCAGGTTCAAAGTGGACAGATTGATGTTGATGTCTTTAATCCATTTGGACTTGAGTTTTGTGCATGGTGATAGATATGGATCTATTTTTATTCTTCTACAGGTTGACATCCAGTTATGCCAGCACCATTTGTTAAAGACGCTTTCCTTCTTCCATTGTATACCTTTAGCTCCCTTGTCAAAAATTAGGTGTTCGTAGGTTTGAGGGTTAGTATCTGGGTCTTCTATTCGATTCCATAGGTCGACTTCTCTGTTCTTATGCCAATACCAAGCTGTTTTCAATACTGTAGCTCTGTAATAGAGTTTGAAGTCAGGGATAGTAATGCCTCCAGAAGTTCCTTTATTGTATAAGATTGTTTTGGCTATCCTGGGTTTTTTGTTTTTCCATATAAACTTAATTATTGTTCTCTCAAGGTCTGTGAAGAAGTTTGATGGGATTTTGATGGGGATTGCATTGAATCTGTAGATTGCTTTTGGTAGAATTGCCATTTTTACTATGTTGATTCTCCCAATCCAAGAGCAGGGGAGGTCTTTCCATTTTCTGGTATCCTCCTCAATTTCTCTTTTCAAAGGCTTAAAGTTCTTGTCAAATAGGTCTTTCACATCCTTGGTTAGAGTAACCCCAAGATATTTTATGGTGTTTGTGGCTATCGTGAAAGGTGATGTTTCTCTGATTTCCCTCTCTGCTTCTTTATCCTTTGTGTATAGGAGTGCCACTGATTTTTTGGAGTTGATCTTGTATCCTGCCACGTTACTAAAGGTGTTTATCAGCTGTAGGAGTTCTTTGGTAGAGTTTTTGGGGTCGCTTATGTACACTATCATATCGTCTGCAAATAACGAAAGTTTCACTTCATCCTTTCCAATTCGAATCCCCTTGATCCCCTTATGTTGTCTTATTGCTATTGCTAGAACTTCAAGCACTATATTGAAGAGGTATGGAGAGAGGGGACAGCCTTGTCGTGTTCCTGATTTTAGTGGAAAGGCTTTGAGTTTCTCTCCATTCAGTTTGATGTTAGCTGTCGGCTTGCTGTATATTGCTTTTATTATATTTAGGTATGATCCTTGTATCCCCAGTCTCTCCAACACCTTTATCATAAAAGGGTGTTGAATTTTGTCAAACGCTTTTTCAGCATCCAATGAAATGATCATATGATTTTTTTCTTTCCGTTTATTTATATGATGGATTACATTGATAGATTTGCGTATGTTGAACCATCCCTGCATCTCTGGGATGAAGCCTACTTGATCATAATGGATGATTTTTCTAATGTGTTCTTGGATTCCGTTTGCCAGTATTTTATTGAGAATTTTCGCATCGATGTTCATGAGTGAGATTGGCCTGTAATTCTCTTTCTTGGTTGTGTCTTTGTGTGGTTTTGGTATTAGGGTGACTGTAGCTTCATAAAAGGAGTTTGGCAGTGACTTTTCTTTTTCTATATTGTGGAATACATTAAGGAGTATAGGTATTAGCTCTTCCTCGAAGTTCTGGTAGAATTCTGCATTGAAACCATCTGGTCCTGGGCTTTTTTTGGTAGGGAGATTTTTGATAACAGCTTCTAGTTCTTCACGACTAACAGGTCTATTTAGATTGTTCACCTGGTCTTGGTTCAACTTTGGTATATGGTACTTATCTAAAAAAATGTCCATTTCTTTTACATTTTCCAACTTTGTGGCATATAAACTTTCGTAGTAAGATCTAATGATTCTCTGTATTTCCTCTGTGTCTGTGGTTATGTCCCCCTTTTCATTTCTGATCCTATTAATTTGCAAGTTCTCTCTCTGCCGTTTGATTAGTTTGGATAGGGGTTTGTCAATCTTGTTCATTTTCTCCAAGAACCAGCTTTTTGCTTCATTGATTCTTTGAATTGTTTTCTGTATTTCTATTTTGTTGATTTCAGCCCTCAGTTTGATTATTTCCAGTCTTCTACTCCTCCTGGGTAAATCAGCTTCTTTTTTTTCTAGAGCTTTCAAGTGTGTTGTTAAGTCTCCAATGTGTGCTTTCTCTGTTTTCTTTAGGTGGGCACTTAGTGCTATGAACTTTCCTCTTAGCACTGCTTTCATTGTGTCCCATAGGTTTGAATACGTTGTGTCTTTGTTTTCATTATATTCAAGGAAGACTTTAATTTCTTTCTTTATTTCTTCCTTGACCCAGGGGTGATTTAGTAGTTGACTGTTCAACTTCCATGAGTTTGTTGGCTTCATGGGGGTACCATTGTTGTTGAATTCTAATTTTAATCCATGGTGATCTGACAAGACACAGGTGGTCACTAATATTTTTTTGTATCTGTGGAAGTTTTCTTTGTTACCAAGTATGTGGTCAATTTTCGAGAAGGTTCCATGAGCTGCAGAGAAGAAGGTATACTCTTTCCTATTTGGGTGGAGTGTTCTATAGATGTCTGTTAAGTCCATTTGATTCAGTACCTCCAGTAAATCTCTTATTTCTCTGTTAGGTTTCTGTCTGATTGACCTGTCCATTGGTGAGAGAGGAGTGTTGAAGTCTCCTACTATTAGTGTGTGTGGTTTGATGACTGCCTTGGGTTCTAGAAGAGTTTCTTTTACATATGTGGGTGCCTTTATATTAGGGGCATAGATATTCAAGATTGAGACTTCTTTCTGATGAATTGTTCCTGTTATGAGTATGAAATGTCCATCTCCATCTCTTCTGATTGATTTTAGTTTGAAGTCGATTTTGTTAGATATTAGAATGGCCACACCCGATTGTTTCTTAGGTCCATTTGCTTGGAAAACCTTTTCCCAACCCTTTACTCTGAGTAGGTGTGTGTCTTTGTGGTTGAGGTGTGTTTCTTGTAGACAGCAGAATGTTGGATCCTGTTTTCGTATCCAATCTCTAAGTCTGTGCCTCTTTATAGGTGAGTTGAGACCATTGATATTAAGTGATATTAATGACCAGTGATCGATGACTCCGGTCATTTTTTTGGGTAGTAGCATGTATGTGCTTTCCTTCTTTGAGTTGTGCTTGTGGAGGGTCGCTAAATGTCTGAGCTAATGTAGGCAGTGTTGGGAATGTTGGATTCCTTGGGTTGTGATTTTCCTTCTAGTATTCTCTGTAAGGCTGGATTAGTAGCTACGTATTGTTTAAATTTGTTTTTATCCTGGAATATTTTGTTTTCTCCGTTGATAGTGAACAATAGCTTGGCTGGGTAAAGTAGTCTGGGTTTGCATCCATTGTCTCTTAGTTTCTGCAGTACCTCTACTCAGGACCTTCTGGCTTTCATGGTTTCCATAGAGAAGTCTGGTGTAAGTCTGATAGGTTTACCTTTATAAGTTACTTGACCTTTTTCCTTTGCAGCTTTCAATATCCTTTCTTTAGTCTGAATGCTTTGTGTTTTGATTACTATATGACGAGGGGATGTTTTTTTCTGATCCAGTCTATTCGGTGTTCTGTATGCTTCTTGAACCTTCATAGGAATATCGTTCTTTATGATGGGAAAGTTTTCTTCTATAATTTTGTTGAGTATATTTTCTGGACCTTTGAAATGCAATTCTTCTCCTTCTTCTACTCCTATTATTCTTAGATTTGGTTTTTTTATTGTGTCCCACAGTTCCTGAATGTTTTGTGATGAGAATTTGTTGGATTTGCTGTTTTCTTTGGACAGAGTGTTTAATTTCTCTATGGTGTCCTCAGAGTCTGAGATTCTTTCTTCTATCTCTTGTATTCTATTGGTTAAGCTTGTTTCTGAAGTCTCTGTTCGTTTACCCAGATTTTCCATAGCCAGCCGGCCCTCGGTTTGTGATTTCTTCATTGACTCCATTTCAGTTTTCAAATCTTGAACTGTTTCTATTACCTGTTTGATTGTTTTTTCTTGGTTTCCCAGAATTTCATTTACGAATTTACTCATTTCTTCAAACTTTTTGGTATATTTCTCTTCCATTTCTTTACTCATTTCCTCAATTTTTTTGTTATACTTATCTTCCATTTCTTTACGGCAGATTTTCACCTCCTGTTTAATTTCCTCTATTATTTTCATAAAGAAGCGCTTAGAGTCAATTTCTTCTATTTCTTCTGGCGTAGGGTGTTCAATTCTTCTAGTTTCGAGCTCCCTGGATTCTGGCGGTGTCATGTTGCCTTTCAGGTTGTTGGAGGAATTCTTGCATTGGCGCCTGCCCATCTCTTCCACTCTGGATGAAACTCCTCAGCACTTTCTGGATAGAACTCCTCAGCACTCTCTGGGTAGGACTTCACAGCACTCTCTGGATAGAGCTTCTCAGCCCTCTCTAGGAAGAACTGCTCAGCAGGGCAACAGGGCTAGCTGGTCTTCCCAGGACCTGGGAGACAAAGGGCCCGCAGCAGTGGGGGGAGGGGAGGGTCCCTTGGAACACCAAAGACCCTGCTGTAGATGCTGGGGGGGGGGGGCTGTGCTCTCTTCCTGGGCAGTGGTGAGCACCCACTCACCTCTCTGGGAAGAGCTGCTCAGCAGGGCAACAGGGCTAGCTGATCTTCCCAGGACTCAGGAGACAAAGGGCCCGCAGCAGTGGGGGGAGGGGAGGGGTCCCTTGGAACACTGAAGACCCTGCCGCAGAAGCTGAGGGGGGGAGGGCTGTGCTCCCTTCCCAGACAGGCAGGCAGGCTGCCCAGGCTAGCACCCACTCACCTCTCTGGGAAGAACTGCTCAGCAGGGCAACAGGGCTAGCTGGTCTTCCCAGGACTCAGGAGACAAAGGGCCCGCGGCAGTGGGGGGAGGGGAGGGGTCCCTTGGAACACCGAAGACCCTGCCGCAGAAGCTGACGGGGGGAGGGCTGTGCTCCCTTCCCAGACAGGCAGGCAGGCTGCCCAGGCTAGCACCCACTCACCTCTCTGGGAAGAACTGCTCAGCAGGGCAACAGGGCTAGCTGGTCTTCCCAGGACTCAGGAGACAAAGAGCCCGCAGCAGTGGGGGGAGGGGAGGGGTCTCTTGGAACACAGAAGACCCTGCTGCAGAAGCTGAGGGGGGGAGGGCTGTGCTCCCTTCCCAGACAGGCAGGCAGGCTGCCCAGGCTAGCACCCACTCACCTCTCTGGGAAGAACTGCTCAGCAGGGCAACAGGGCTAGCTGGTCTTCCCAGGACTCAGGAGACAAAGGGCCCGCAGCAGTGGGGGGAGGGGAGGGGTCCCTTGGAACACCGAAGACCCTGCTGCAGAAGCTGAGGGGGGGAGGGCTGTGCTCCCTTCCCAGACAGGCAGGCAGGCTGCCCAGGCTAGCACCCACTCACCTCTCTGGTAAGAACTGCTCAGCAGGGCCTAACGTTCACATCTTGATTAACCCATTTTTCTGATCTATGTGAGCCATGTGGCTCAGTACCTTTTTCAGCGGGGCAGCTCACATCCTGCTGGTTCGGTGATCTGGGCAGGAGTGGGAGGAATCAATTTCCCCCTCCCCAGAATTCTCCTACTCTCCTTGCGTCATTTTCACTTCCTGTCTGTTTTCCCACCTAAACCTCCTGCTTGGTCAATCAGCATTTATTTAAAACATGATTGACAGAATACAGACAATTCTCCCACACCACTTCCCCCTCTTTTTTAAAAAAAAAAACAAAGGAAAATATCCATAGTCCATTTTTGGGAATGTGGGCCTAGTATTCCAGACTACTTCCAGCTGGTTGGGGGCGCTGATAATCTTATGGGGACTTAAAGAAAGTTTAGAGTTATGATCAAGTCCTGACTGAAGTATCCTGTGAGTCCTGATCATCTCAGGCAGCATCTTGAACCTATTTTGGATGAAGAACGCTGATATCGGGCCATCTGTTTCTACCTGAGATTGCTCAGGTGGTCTCCCGTGGCCAAGGATGATTTTTCTTAACTATGAATAAATCCAGAGCCTCTCATTTTCTGTGGAAACAAAAGCAAAATCTCTTCTCCAAAGAAACATACCTTTTGGCTTCAATTTTGAAGCCAAGGTATTTTCAAAATATCTATCTTGGAATAATTCTGCAGCATCTATAAGTAAATATCTTTTATCAGCTGTTGCTCTTTCCTGAGCATTTAAACAATTCAAAGAGAGCATAATAGTATACAGTATCAAGATTCTCTGTGTATTTTCCGTCTTTACGTGGCTTTATTTTAACCTCTATTTTTTTTTATTTTTAACTTTTGGCTTTTTGAGACAGGTTCTCTGCATATCTTTGTCCTGGAACTCCCTCTGTAGACCAGGCTATCCTTGAACTCCCAGAAATCTGTCTATCTCTGCCTCTCCAGTGCTGGGATTAAAGGTGTCTGCCATCACACCTTGAATTTACAGAGGGCTGTCTGCCTCTGCCTCCCAAACCTTGGGATTAAAGGTGTGTACCACCATATCCAATTACTCTCTTTCTTCCTTCCTTTTTTTAAGGACTTTAAATCATTTAGAGACTTTTTTTTAATTTCTCTTTACTGTATCTCTCTCTCTTTTTCTGACCATGTGGGTCTTTAATTTGCTAAGCAATATGGAGAAAACAACACTCAAAAGCTCTTAAGGCTTTTCAAGGTCCTTGCTAGGAAGCAAGCTGCAACATTGTGTCCATAGTCTGGACTGCCTGCTTGAAGGAGTCAGAGTTTTCCCTGGCAGGACAGCCCAGAAAGCCGACATTTTAAAACAGTGCAGCTTTTTTCCTGCTACAGCTGAAAACTGAAATGCTTTACTCTAGGTCTTTCCCAAGCTTTCTGAGGCTTTCTGTGGATGCAGTTATCCACGTGGGTGCCATTCTGTAACATGAGGGGGCCTGTTAGTTTGTTGGGGGTTTCTGTCCCGCCCAGCTCCCCAGCTATTTATTCCCAGAGAAAAATCACACAACAGATCCCTATAAGTTATAAAGCTGATTGGCCCATTAGGCCTGGCTACTTATTAGTTAACTCTCTCATCTTGATTAACCCATAATTCTGATCTATTTTAGTTTCTCCTGAAACTGAGAAGCTTCTGTAAAGCAAAGGACACTGTAAGTAAGGCAAAAAAGCGAGCTTCCAACTGGGAGAAGATCTTCACCAACCCCTCATCAGACAAAGGTCTGACCACCAAAATATACAAAGAACTCAAGAAACAAGACACTAAAACTCTAATTAACCCAATTAAATTTGGGTTACTAAATTTGGGTTACAGAATTCTCAACAGAAGAACTTCGAATGGCCAAAAGACACTTAAGGTCATGCTCAACCTCCTTAGCGATCAGGGAAATGCAAATCAAAACAATTATGAGATACCATTTTACACTGGTCAGATTAGCTAACTCAAAAACACCAATGATAGCCTATGCTGGAGAGGATGTGAAGTGAGAGAAACACTCATCCATTATTGGTGAGAATGCAAACTTGTGCAGCCACTGTGGAAATCAGTGTGGCGGTTTCACAGGAAACTGGGAGTCAACCTCCCTCAGGACCCAGCAATTCCACTCTTGGGAATATACCCAAGAGATGCCATATCATACCACAAAAGCATTTTGTTCAACTATGTTCATTGCTGCACTATTTGTAATAGCCGGAACCTGGAAACAACCTAGGTGCTCCTCAGTAGAAGAATGGTTAAAGAAGGTGTGGAACGTGTATGCATTAGAGTTTTACATTGCAGTAAAAGCAATGACATCTTGAATATTGCATGCAAATGGATGGAAATAGAAAATGCTTTACTGAGTGAGGTAACCCAGACACAAAAGGTGGAATATGGTATGTACTCACTCATGTGTGGATTCTAGCCATAATTAAAGGTCTTTGAGCCTCCTAGTCGTGATCCTAGTGAAGCTAAATAACAAGGTGAACCTGAAAAAAATCATGCAGTTATCCTCCTGGATCTTGGAAGTAGACGAGATTGCCAGGCAACCTTTGGTGCATGGGGGGGGGAGGATGTAAGGGGAGATGAGTTGAGAGAAGGGAGAAGGGGAGGATTTGGGAAAACATGGGGAGTGGGATGAGTGGGATGGAGGAAGGTTGGATATGGGAGCAGGGAAATTCATATCTTAATTAGATTAGCCATTGTAGGGTTTTCAAGAGACTTGATTCTAGAAGGGTTCCCAGGTCCAAGGAAAGGTCCCGGGATTGTTCCTTGAGAAGCAGAGAAGAGGATTCCTGAAATGGCCTTGTCCCATAGCCACACTGATGAATATCTTGCATATCTAGGTTGCATATCACCATAGAACCTTCATCTGGCAATGATGGAGATAGAGACAGAGACCTCCATTGGAGCACTGGACTTAGCTCCCTAGGTCCAAATGAGGAGCAGAAGGAGGGAGAACATGAACAAGGAAGTCAGGATCACGAGGGGTGAGTCCACCCACTGAAATGGTGGAACTAATCTAATGGGAGCTCACCAAGGTCACCTTGGACTTCCATGTGGCAGGGAACCCTACTGCTCTTTAGACTAGAGAGCGAGGGGGAGGTAGGGAGAGATAGGGAAAAGGGAAGTGGGGAAAGGTGGAAAATTTTTAATAAATAAATAATTTAATTAAAAATAGAAATAAAAAAGAAATTGTCAATGCTCAATTGGTTATAAAAATTAACAACAGTGTTTACTCAGTAGAAATACTGAGGTATACAATTGCATTACACAATAAAATATAATAGTTTTATTATGTAGTAGAATTTATTTTTACACCTTAAATATAGATATTTTTTAAAGGAGGAACAATGAACATGAGATAACATAGAGTACTGATATATGAAATTCTAAACTATGTTACAAAGTGCACACATGCATGCATATGTATGTATAAATATAATTATGCATAGTCAGTCTCATACCTATAAACATACATGATCTTATATAAATATTAGAAAGTAATTGAGATGATTCACAGTATTTTAGGAGAGAGAATGTAAAACTGAACTCCTTATACTATGAGGGGTATATGACTTTTGGCACTCAGATTCAAGTAGTGTGTTACTACATTTGATTATTGGCCAATGTCATGACTATAAGTCAAAACTAGAGATTCACAGACCATTTCAAAAAAATGTTTGCAACTGCTAATATGATGGATAGAACATTTTTTCGAAGTTCTTACATACATTCATCATCATAGAATGTCAATACTACTGCTATTATTAGTAAATTAAATGAAATTATATACTTGGGTTATAATTGAAGATTAATCCTGAAATTAGCAGGATCAAATTCTTCACTCTTATTAGCTATATGTCTGAAATGAGAAAAGAGTAAGAAGTCTTCACATATATATTTGTCATAGTGGCCTAAATATCAAGAAATCAAGCAAATATTGTTATTAAAACTATATGATTGAAGGTATAACTCTAACAGCATTAATGATTAGGAATCTAAGCCTACAATGAAAACAGACTTACAATAAAATAATACATTTTATCTCCCAGACTCGACTGAAATATTAATATGCTCATATATCTGAGCATCATTTGACCCTCATCAGAGATTTTCCTCTGTCCCTAGGTGGAAAATAGCATGATGATATGCAGGAAAGCTCTTTCTATTAAAAATAAGAGCCTGTGAGGTCCTATGTTACGGTGTTTCAAGTCTTTAAAATCTACCTGGAAGGCTCATACACGTATATTTTAAAGATGGCAGAAATACTGTAACAGATTGAAATGGAGGTTCTTGATTCCAAAGTACCAATGTTTTTCAGTCTCAAAATTACTATCAGACTTACGCATTTGGAGTCTGAGATGACTGTTCAAGATAAGTTCAGCACTTTCTAAAAGCATATAAAAAATACACACAATAACAAAGATATCTATTGTGTTAATTATTTTCAAGGGAAGTATGTAATGCCTTTTATTTTCAAAGGAAGTATGTAATACCTCACTGCCATCATCAATAAACACTGGATTTCCAAAAAGATCATGCTTCCTGATTTCCTAATTAGGAATGGGCAAAAAGTGAGAATCATACACAAGAGTATTTATAAGCAAATAAACAAAGACTATGTCAATCAAAACAGCAAATTTGAGACTGTGAGAACCTTAAAAGCAATAGAATGATAAGAAGTAGGTTTCCTCTTGTATACCTTATTCTATTCAGAGTCTTTGATGACAGGTAGCGTAGTGCTTTCATATGTTACTGTATAATGTGTTCAATGATTCTCTTTTCATGAAAAAATTGCAATGTCATGCCAATTTTCATAATGAAACTCAGAGAAAAGAGGAAAGGGTATGACTCCCCATGAAGCTGTCATATACTAAAACCTTAAGCGAATTAATTTTTTGCAGATACCAGTGTTCAAGACAGAGTTAATAGTGCCACAAGTTTAAAGAGAAGGAGAGGTTTCAGAAGCAGGGATGGACAGGATGCACAGACTATAGCAGGTGACACCGAATGTAATATTGGGAATGGACCAGTACCTGACTGCTAATTTCCCTTGTATTTTTCTCATATAGTTATCAAGAGCAGTCTGCCATGTATGGGCCAATGTACATTCAGATTTCAGTTATAAATATTTGCAGCTGAAGTTGACATATAGCCAGAGCCTGACTAGGAATGACCCAATATGCTGACGATATTATTAGCTCTCCTTGCCTCTGACTGAAGGACTGTGTGAATTCAAATTTCCCCCAAATAATGAGAAGAATGATCTCAATTCCACCAATAGGAACAAAGCATGTGGTAACCATGGAGATCCGCATCAGAGCTGCTGACTCATTTCTCCCTCCCATCTCAATGTTTGCTGCGACAGAAAAATATGAAAGTGAAAGTAGATGGCAGGAAATAATGTAGTTTACCTAGGACCGGAATGCAAATATAAAAAAGGGAAATCATTGTGAGGTAAGTAGAGGGTGAACATATCTGACTTCTTGGGTCTGCCTCCTGCATGTGTACCTGAAATTTTCCATTCCTACCTGCGGGTGGCTGATTGTGATACTGTGGTGCCGATAGCAGCTTTCTGGTATCACATTCAAATTTGCCATGTCATAGTTCCTAAACACTTTTTGGGGAAACTTCCACTTGAAATTTTCAGGTTCCCAGGTGCCTCAGGCTACTTGCCAACATAGCAATTAGCTTACTGAGGTCTCCAGTGCCACATAAGAACAGTACATTCCAGTATTGTCATGTATTGACTTTCTAAGAAAATCATCATTTCAGAAAATACATAATCTAAAACG
This sequence comes from Myodes glareolus, assembly GCF_982192425.1. NCBI lineage: Eukaryota > Metazoa > Chordata > Mammalia > Rodentia > Cricetidae > Myodes > Myodes glareolus. Next base: position 38,734,712 of record NC_142049.1, read on the forward strand.
AACCTAGCAGTCGCAGAATTTACGGCTGAATCAGTGGCTTCAGATTAGAGTACATTTCCTGTACTGCAAACAGAAACGATTGACTCTTTTCACAAATTCCTTGCTTTTCCTATGGCTTCTGTATCTTGCAGGTCTCTGGGGCACATTTTCATCTCTGGTATTCTTTACGGGGAGGCCTTGACTAAAGTCCAGCTTTTAGCAGGACTTTAGTCAAAGCCCCACTGGCAAAATCCCTCAGTGCAGACCTTTTTATGCCATGTAGGAACCAATAAGAAGAGAGATCTCTAATCAAGGACCGGAAAGTACAGGACTGCATTCAACTTGATGATCTCATCCAGAACTGAGGAATCATCTGTGTCTCCCTCCTTAGCGTGTATTGTGAAAAGAAGCCTAGAGATTGACAGGGGAACACAGGATGAAATGTAATTTACCCTGCATTTTGCTTACAGTTAGCAGCAGACAAAACTGGCAAAATGTAACAGGTTGAGCGAGCTGGCAGCTGCTTTTGCCTGGAATCTATCTATATACATGGAAACCTCCTTTCCTGTCTGGAGATTTTTGATTGTGAATCTGTGCTGCCAAGTGTTTCTGGCTTCTGATTCTTTCTGATTTTTTTCTGTTTTTACGTGTGTTTTTTTATGCAGTGAAATTATAATTAAATTTGTTACATATAATAAGATATTTTAAATTTTATACAAATAAGAAATCTACACATATAAAAGGAAGCCTCCATTCCTGTCTGGAGATTTTTGATTATGAATCTGTGCTGCTAAGTGTATCTGGCTTCTGAAACTCTGTAATTTTTTTCTCTGTTTATTCTTGTGGTTTTTTAATGCAGTCAAATTATTATTAAATGTGTTAATAATAATATGATATTATAAATTGTACACAAATAAAAATTGCAATTATAATTTTCATGTAGTATAAATATAATACATAATATATTTAAGTTGATTAGAGTGCTGTACAAGGAAGTGGGTTTATTCCAGAAAGAAATGTATATTTAAAACCCACTTCCATAAAGACAATATGATAGCCCACAATATGATAGCCCACAGTGTCTGGAAAAGAAATTAATTCAGTTTAATTGATTACAGGAAAATATTAAATATATTTAAATTGTTAACATTTGTATTTGCTTGTTTTCATTCTTATAGTTTGCACAATTACCTTTGCATGATGCAGACTTCATATTTTTGTTTCTTACATGCAATCAATATACATAATATTCTCTAAAAATTTATAATTATTTGTTTTATAAAACAAGTTGATTCAAAATATTAGAAGTTCTCCCTAAATCTCACAATCACTCTTAATGCTGAAATATGTATATATATATGTATATATACATAATTTTTAATATAAAGAGTACGTATTTAAGGAAGTTGTATGTCCACCAATTTCAAGACATCTGTTGTTACATAGCACATTTCATGGAAAGCTGCTCTGAAAACAATTGTAACTCTCCTTTATAATTAGTTCATTACACTAAATAGCCCCTTTAATAAGGGTTCAGCTTCATTTACCCTGCCATTAAGTATACTAGGAGTTTTGAGCACTGAATATACTACACAAAATTTGCATTTAGTGCCAGTTTTTGAAATTTCATTTGGGCAAATATTCTTTTATATTATTCAAATACGGGTTTCATGCAGATGTTTATTGGAACTAGATTTGAAATTGGACTTCTTCTTTTTACTGTAATGTGGCATTCTTGCCTAGCTGGCCATGAATACTCAGATATCTTTATCTTTCTACACTTATCTAATATTCTGGAATTGTATAATACCAGCATGCTTGCTTTAGAAAATGAATATTGTGAAAATGTTTTCTAGGTTTCTAAATTTCCAAATGAACATGTTGCTGTCTCAGGTTACATTGTAACCATAAAAGCAAAAAAATATGAAAAATAATATAACTTACAGACTACACTGTTTACCACTCTAAAGATCATGTTATTCAGCTTACTCACCAAGTGTGATATGGTTCTGTAAACACCAATATTAAATTATCTTTTCTGAATAGCAGATGATAATGTGAAAATGGCCCAATGTCTGTGTTCGTCCACTATCATCCTTATCCATATAGTATACTTAGAACAGCACAGAGGTAAATACATGCCAATCAAACAAAACTGAACAAAAAAATTGTAGGTATATTTAACCAATGGGGTACCTCTCTTTGGTAAAAGACAATGACATCTTGAAATTTTTTAGGCAAAAGAATGAAACTAGAAAACTCCATTTTAAGTGAGTTAACACAGAACAGAATGATGAGGATGGTTTGTACCAAATCATAGGTGAACACCAAATAAAGCAAAGAGTAGCAAACCTATAGCCCACGACCCCAGACAAGCTAAGTAACTAGGGGAACATAAGGGAAACAAACATTCATCCTTTGACAGCACCAGTCTATTCCCCAGAGCATGTGTGGCACTGATGACATCTACTAGGAGCTGGGCAAAACTGACCTTTGGGCAAAGAACTTCCCATGTCTTGACACTGAAAAAATGCACAATGTCTGAACTGGACAATTATGATCAAAGAGAAGGGATTGCGAAACTTTGCCAAGACAGGAGAAGATGAATTTAAAACTTTTCCTGCCTCTCAAAATGGTCTGTCAGTAACTCTAGGTCTCAGGAAATGTTACTTGCTCCAGGATTGAAATGGTATTTGGCTGATTGCCTACAAAGCTAGTTTTCTCTGCCATTTATTGCACATTTGAAAGATGATTCTTTGTCCTTCATGTTTACTAAAGTAATATTATTTTCCTCTCAGGTTTTCAATTGGGTTGAATACTAGCTGGTCATAATTACATTCCTCTCATGACTTGGCCCAGTCATTACTAATATAAAACTTAGAATCCTTAGGAAAGGATATTTATTGAAACATTTAGGATACATTTCTTTCTTGATATTGTTTATGATGGGTGTAAATCTATTTTTTTTGGTTTTTCAAGCCAGGGTTTCTCTGGTAATTCTAATTTTTATACTCGATATCTGTTCTTATTGTATATAGTTTTACATTGAGTTTAAAACTCTCTTATTTAAACAAAAGGTAGAGGTTCTCTGGATACTTATTAAGACAATGGCTTTGGATGCTGGGCCTCTTAGCGGTGGTCTTGGCATACTAGAAAAACAGATCAATAAACATGTTTTTTTCCCTCTTGGCAGCATGAATCTGTTTCATGTTCTCTGCTCAGGCAGAAGACTGTTGATCTGAGAGCCTACCCCAAATTAAGGATCCTTTATTATACTCTACGCCAAAGTGATGTGGGATTATTTTATCTTGATGCTCTAAAAATAACATTTTTACTGGACTGTAGTATACATTTAATCCAATAAGAACTTTGCTTTTTTGCAAAATTTAATTGTTATGAAACATGGAAGATCCACAAATAATGATTATGACATGGTGATTAATGTTCATAAATTCATCATTAGTTCCTATTGAACAATAAGGTCCAGCTCAAAGAGAGGAATATTTCAGGCAATTATTTTCTCAGCTATCCAGTAATACAATAAAATTCAATGAGTTTCTTATCATAATAAATATATATTTTATCCTGGAATGCATTTGATAAATATCACAGCACTCTCTATATATTTAAAAGTTTGTAAATCCTATGTGATCAACAATTAATTGAAATATAAGACCTGTATTTTATAGCCTTCATTATTGACAAAGTTGTAGCCTCAAAAATTATTCTTTTATACTTTAAGCACAGTTTAATATTTACAGGCAAAATCTTTTTGGAAACTTTCCAAATCCCCCTGGTGAATTCCATTTCTGTCATACTCTATTATAAAATCCTCAATGATATTTATATACTTTATGAATAAATTTTCCACATTTCTTAAAACACACCTGAATGCATCTTAATAAAGGTTGTGAGGATGATCTACTTGTGTCACCCCTGATAATAGGAGAAGGTTCTGTCCTTGCTGTTGGGCTGGTGCTCTGTAACTTGCTCCCCATACTGGGTAGCCTTACATTACCTAAATACAGGGGAAGTATTGGCCTTATTATTGGGGATATGTCATGTGGTTCTGGCATCCATGAGAGGCCTGCTCCATTTCATGTGAACACTGTGGAGGAGTTGATTAAGGGGGCTAAGGGAGGGAGTTGGCAAGGCGATAGAGGTGGAATCTGTGGTCAGGTCTGACACAAAAGTTTCATAAATGAACAAATGAATGAATGATCTTATAAATAGATATAAAGGTCATTTGCATGCCATAAAGGTAAAAAATAAAAATGAGAAACCAGATGCTTAAAAAATAGAAAATACAAAAATGAGATAATAATAGAAAGTAATTATGCCCTGTAAGTTAAAATTAAACTACTTTTATGAACCAATAATAATAATGATTAGCTCTGTGAAGAAATATTGAAAAAAATTATAAAAATTTTCAAATTATTACCACACAACCTTTGCTTTGCTCTGCTTTGTTGTGTCATTGACAGTGGGCATGTTTCTTACTCTTGTCAGTCAGGCATTGCCTGCCAATATTACCCCTCAGTAATGCTAACTGTTACTCTCAACAAGACTTTGACAAATTTTTGAGCAGTAGTGAGTTTCATTAGGGTTTAGCTTTCATTGTAACAATTTTGATGTTTAATAACTTAACTTGGTAAAAGTGTCTCCTTTTTTTCTCAAAATCAGTCTTCATCTGAGGGTGAAATCATTTAACTAAAATTGCTTCTTTCTATAGAGATCCATTTAAAACTCATAATATTATTCTTTGTAACCTAGTTAAGGTTTCATTAGCTTAACATGGCTGGAGGTATTTTTGGTTATTAAAAAGCATTTTCTGTCCAAATTTATCCACACATCTTTGGATATGGATGCACGTTCCGCAATCTACAGATAATTCACTAATTTCAAAGTCTTCACCTCCTGCATGCAGTTAGCAAAATGCAATCTTTGTTAGATATAGCTGCTCTTTGTTAGATATTAACCCTCCTTTAAAAAGCCAGCATCCTGGAATCAGGCTTCGTGATAGAGATCGCATGTCCATTTTCATCCAGAGCTACATAAGAAATGTCATACACTGTATGAGTTTTTTCACCCAGGGGTTTAGCATGGAGCTTTGTGTCTTTGATTTGGAGTGCTTGATTTGAAAATAATCAAACAACTATAAAACTTACACAAAGAAAAAATGAGAGAATATAAAAACAACTTGTAAGGAAAATTCTAAAATTTGAAGTATGACCATAACAAGAAAAGTTAAAATTTTCTGAAAACTGATGTCTTTATGAGAAAGCAACAGCATTGTAATGTTGAGGGTAAGCATACTGGTTAATATGCACTAGAGTGTTAGACATTAGCTTTTTATGCCATAAAAACATCATTTTACAACAATATTACTCATGCACATTTGTACAAAGAGCTAAATTTGCAGTGTTTCTTCTAATTACACCTTAATAATACATACTACTTACCATTATTCTTGAACTTTAAAATATTTCATGCCATATGTAGATTCCATCTGTGTCCCAAAGAAAAGGATATTTTATTTGAAGACAGCATATCATAAGCAGAAGTTGATGGCTTGTATCCTAATGCCCTGACTTGAAATAACCAATCAGAAACTATATTATTTAAACTACTTTCTGGCCAATTGCTTAAGAGTATTGCTAGCTAGCTTTTATATCCTAAACTAACCCATCTCTACTAATCTGTGGACCACTATGAGGTCGTGGATTACTGGCAAATTTCAGCAGGCTCCAGGAAAGGCATCTGTTTCTGGCAGCAGCTTCATGACTTCTCAGTGACTCCTCCTACTTTTTCTATATAGCTCTTTCATGCTTTCTTTACTCTGCTAAGACATTGGTTGATTCATCTTCCTTACTAACAAATGGCCATAAAAAATATTCACAGAATACGTCACCTCCCAAATCACCTTCCCTTTTCTTTCTAAATAAAGAGAAAGATTTACCTTTACATACTATAATTGCATATAACAAAAGAGTTATCAAGCAAGAATCGCAGTTACAATATTTATATGTATCTTATATTTTATTATTACTAAGGAAAACTATAATTATAACTGTTTATTCTGAAACTCCATAAGTGTCTCCAAAAGGAAAAGATACTACCTAAGTTAACAGGAATTGCATTGTATGCAACTTCCAAAACTCTAAAATTAAGAGAGTTATCTCACTGCCTGGACAGTCACCCAAAGTTTTTCTGTGACTTTGCAGGCACCCATATTCATCTTACTGGCCCATATTTTCTGGCAGACTTTATCACGAAATTTCAAAGACAGTTCCACCTATAATGGCAGTTTGTCAGTCACTTTCTTTCGTGTACTGTTGATTGTATAGCAGACCCTTTCATAAAGCAGGATTCGTTAAGGGCTGTCTCACCTTCTCTGGGCAACATTAGCAGTCATTTTCCTGTGAGTCCAGCATGTCTAGTTAAAACAAAATGTCATTAAGCAGTCCAGGCAAAAGCAGTTTCTTGATGAAATGGCCAGCAAACTCTATTAGGAGCCTGCCAGATGCCTATCTTCCTCTTGAAGTAATTGGTGCTACCAGGAGCAGATGAGTATATGTCTCATTGTCATGTAAAGTCTTAAGTTTTGAAAACATTTTAAATACCATATTCTGTTAGTCTTTGTGAAGCTTGAATTCTAACTCTCCATCTGAAATATATCTCTGTAACTCTCCAAAACCTAAGTAACCTGACTACAAACTTGACTATTATAGATGACTCTATATTAACCTATGTTTCAAAATTATACATTATATTTTGGACAACCTGCATAATGAAATACTTTAATCATAAGCAGAAATGTATGTATATATATATATATATATATGTGTGTGTGTGTGTGTGTGTGTGTATGTGTGTGTATGTGTATATATACATATATATATATATAATTTATAATATGTATAACAAGATTGATCTTAATTTTAAATTAAGAAACCAAAACCTATACCAACTCATATCTCTATAGTATATCGTCCTATAAATGTAACCAAATCTTCTAAAAATATTTTCAAATTTGGTCATAATTCTTTCCTAAATTCTTCCTGCTTTTTACTGGGGATAGTATTTGGAGAAGTTTATTTAAACCTTTAAGTGTATCTTTTTTCTATTGAATCGCTTTAGTTTTGAGAAATGCACAGGTTTTCATCCTCTCTGGACAGGAAGTAGAACCTCTTTTCCAAAGCAACATATCTTTACCTAGATCCAAATTTTGAAGTCAAGATACCTTTAAATCATATATTTTGGTATAGATTAGCACCGCATACTATGAAATGTCTTTCTGTACTTAGCTCATTCACAGTCAAAAATAAAAAAAAATAATAAACATAAAACAGTCTCTCTGTATATTTTTCATCTTTATATGACTTTTTTATTTACACATTTAATCTATGACTATCTATATTCTGTCTCTTCAAAAACTTTGTTTTTTCAAGGAGTTTTTTTTCTTTCTATGGATATAACTGTTTTCTGACAAGAAGCATTTTTTAAATGATAAACAGGCAAGGTTAGGACTAACTCTCTCATCTTGCCTGTCAGTTCCACTCAGTCCATCATAGTAAAGGCATGTTTAATGCCTCTGAGAGCCTTTTTCTCAGACCCAGAACCAGGGCTGGTTATCACTGGACCTGTGTTGTCATTAAGTAAGATGTAGCAATCTGCTCACAAACTGCAGTTAAATGCTCTGTAGCCAGACCACCAGCAGGAATTATAGTTGATCCTGCAAGTAGCATGAACCAGGATGCTTTCTTAACTGAGACTTGAAGATTTTCTGCTAACACTGAGTCAGGGAGCCTTCTCTGAAAGAAAAAAAAATCCTGCCTTTGCTTACAACTAGCAAACAAAGCCCACCCAAGAAAATGATACTACCAAAAAACCATGTCTAAATCTATCCTTTTGTCTAGCATTTCTTTTTAATCATTATCAGGTTTTATATGAATATAGTTGACCATGCTGCTATTTCATTCCATGAATATCCTGACTTAAATAATAACTAAGAAACTATATTCTTTGTGTATTATTTGTCCAATTGCTTACTTTATGAGTGTTGTAGCTAGCTCTTTTATCCTAAACTAACCAATTCTCCTGGAATCTGTCTACTTTGTTATTTCTTTCTGCCTGGTTTTACTCTGTGAAGCCATTGGTTGAAGGCATATTTTTAATGAGTCAATGACTATAAAACCGACCCACAGCATACATCACCTCTCATATCAGGAGACCATATTAAAAAGTTTAGAAAATAAGAACTCCAACAAAAACCTTAACAAAATTAATTAAAAATCAAAAATTGAATAAGAACAATGGTCTCTGAAATTGTAATGATGCTACAGCTGTCAAGTTCATCTGGCTTCTGAAAATTTGTTATCTGTTTTTGTCTGTTTTTATGTGTGTTTGTTTATGTAGATGAATTATAATTTATTGTTTTATATACAATACATGTAATATGTATTATAGCTAAATATAATATATAGTTACAATATTCATCTAGTTGAAATACATTAGAATGTTGTATAAGGAAAAGGATGGAATGTAGAAAGAAATGTTGATTTCAAGCTCTCTTGGAAATAGACCCGATTGTAATTAAATATTACACTGTGTCTTAGCAATAAAAAAATGAATTCAAGTTAATTCATTGCTGGAAAAAAATTTAAATATATTTATATACTTAATATTTTTGTTTGACTGTTTAAAGTCCTTATATTTGAATCCCCAACTTTACAAGAAGCAACTTTCATAATGCTTCTTGTCATATGTAATTAATAAATATATATAATATTCTCTTAATATAAATTTATAAGTATTTGTTTTAAAAATCCACTAGATTCCAAATACTAGAGTTGCTCTCAAAATTTCATAACAACTATTATGAGATCTGAAACATATTTTACTATCTTTATTATATACAGAATCTATTTAAGGAAGTTGTATGTCTATCAATTAGAAACATCTATCAATACATGAGCAATTTACACTGAAAATAATTCTAAATTTTTTCTCAATTATCTCAATACTACGAATAGCTACTCTAACAAGGGCTTGGCTTCATTGTCCTTCCTCTATGCATACTGCTTTTTTGAGTACTGGATATACTTTTAGCAGAACTTTAGTCAAAGCCTCACTGGCAAAATTCCTCAGTGCAGACCTTTTTATGCCATGTAGGAACCAATAAGGAGAGAGATCTCAAACCGAGGACAGGAAAGCACAGAACTCCATTTAACATGATTATATCATCCAGAGCAGATGAGTCATCTGTGTTTCCCTCCTTTCCACGTCTGTCAAAAGAATCCAAGCAGTTGACAGGGAGCACAGGATAAAATTTAATTTACCCTGGTTTAGCCCCTAGTTAACAATCTACAGAACTGTCAAAATGTGATAAGTTGAGGGAGCCAGCAGCCGTTTTTGCCACGATCTGTCTATATACATATAGAACTTCCTTCTTGTCTGGAGATTTTTGATTGTGAATCTGGGCTGCCTACGTATCAGTCTTCTGATTTTTTGTGATTGGTTTTTATACCTGTTTATATGTGTGGTTTCTGTGCAGTCGATGTATAATTCAATGTTACTCATAATAAGATATAATGAATTTTATACAAATATAATATACAACTAAAACCAAATTTTGAAGTCACGATATCTTTAAAACATATATATATATATATATATATATATATATATATATATATATATATCACCACATATTATGAAATCCCCCTCCCTCTGTACTTAACTCATTTAAAGTCTGTTGTGATAGTTCTTTCTGTTTGTGTGTTGCATTCATTGCTAATGAATAAGGAAACTGCCTTGGCCTAGTTGGTAGGACAGAACTTAGGTAAGCAGGGAGTAGACAGAACTGAATTCCAGGAAAAGGGGCAGAGTGAGAGATGCCATGGATCTCCTGCCTGAGACAATGCTGGTTAGAATATTGCTGGTAAGCCACAGTGACGTGGCGATATACAGATTTAATAGGAATGGATTAAACTAATATGCAAGTGTTACCAATAAGAAGTTAGAGCTAATGGAACAGGCAGACTCAGTCCATCCTGGTGAAGGCATGTTTACTGCCTCTGAGAGCCTTTCTCTCAGGCCCAGAAACAGGCTTGGGTCTCATCAGGTTGTTTTTTTTTTTTTGCCATTAAGTAAGGTGAAACACTCTTCTCATAAGCCCCAGTTAAATGCTCTGTAGCCAGACTTCCAGAAAGAATCATAGTTAATCATGCAACTAGCATGAACCAGGGAGCTGTCTTAACAGAGTCTTAAAGTATTTGCTGCTACCACTGAATCAGAAAGCCTTCTCTGAAAAAAAGAAATCATGCCTCTGCTTGCTACTAGCTAACAGACTACACAAGAAAATTCTACTATCAAAAAGCTACACATAAATCTTTCCTTTTTGTCTAGCATTTCCTTTTAAGCATTCTCAGGTTTTATGTGGATATAGCTGACCATGCTGCTAGTTAATTTCATGGCCACCCTGTCTTGAAATTATAACTAAGAAACTAAATTATTTGCAGGACTGTTTGGACAATTGCTTATCTTATATGTGTTGTATCCTAAACCTAAATCACAAATCTGTTCATTACTTCATAAATTACTGGCAAAGTTTCGTCAGGTGGCAGTGGAGGCATCTGCCTCTAGCAGTAGCTACATTGCTTCTCCCAGAATCTGTCTACTCTCTCTAACATTCCTTCAGCCTGGTTTTACTCTGTAAAGACTTTGGTTGAAGCCATTTTCTTAATTAGCCAATGGCAATAAAACAAAGTCACAGCATACATCACCTCTTACATCAGGAGAGCATATTATAAAGAAAAAAATAAGTTTAGAAAATAAGAACTCTAACAAAAAATTACATGAATGCAGTTAAAAATCAATAATAGTGTAAGCACAATGACATCTGAAATTGTAATGCTGACACAGATGGGAAACCCTCTCAAATTGCCACACATGAGATAAAAGACATGACCAAAAATTTTATGTGAAAAGAGAAAAAATCTGCTTTTACTGTACAATATTTTTGATATTTTAAATTTCAAAATTATAAACTAAAATGGTTACATATATCACCCCATTTTTATGCTTTTTGTGATAGTTGTGTATACATTTGCACATGAACAAAATGTCAAATAGATTTACTAATTATTGTACTTATTTTGATATTTTCTAATACTGATAATTTATTGAAAATAGCAGGAAGAATTGTGAAGAAATATAAATACTGCACTTACACATGAAATTATAAACTATGTAAAGTAATTGTACCAATTGATAAATAAATTATATATATATATATATGAGGAAACCCATATATATACATATATATGTAAATTTTCATACATAAACTTATATAAATATATGAAAGGAACTGAAAAAATCACAGTAAATTTTGTGATTTATTATGAAAAGTAAACCCTTGTAGTATGAAATAATATGAGAATATTTTAACAAAGGTAGTACTATATTGTTATCTGATTTGCTTCTTAGACAAGGACATTCCCATAACTCTAAACTCTAGAGGAAAGAGCATTTAAAAAATATATTTGCTCCTCCCAATATGAGGCAAAGCATCCATTTTGATCTTCCTACCACTTATGTCCTCATAGAACAGAAATTTCTCTATTGCTCTTAGAAGTCTCACAAGAATTGAATTCATGACATATGATTGAAGTTGAATCTGCATGATAGTGGCTTAAATTAACAGGAATAAAATTTCTCACTCTAATGTGAGACATGGCACATAAGTGAGGATCATGAAAAATCTTCAGATATTTTTTAACACAGTAGCACAATAATCATGGGTGCAATGAAATAACTATGCGTATTATGATAAGAGCATGTTTTGGAAGAATAAACCACATGTCTTTAATGGACTAGAAACTGAGACTAAAATGATTACAAAACTATGCAGAAACAAATTTTCTTCCTGTTAAAATCATATAGAAATAAACTGATTCCTAGTCATATATTCTCATACCTATATATTTGTGCATCAGTGGAAACTCTCCAGAAATGTTACTTCTAAAACTAGATGGGAAATTATTCAGTGATGTGATACAAAGGTCATCCATGGTAAAACACCCAAGAATGCTTTATGATGGATACCTTCCATGAACTTTCTAGCAGTCTTTAAATCCTGCCACAAATGTAGCAACACAAATGCTGTCTTTCTTTCAAAAATTTATTTGCAATCACTAAGGTTCCATTCAAATTTCATCACCATTGTTTTCTAGTAGCTCAGTTTCACTACTTCCTTTTCTTGTCTCTCTCTTATCTCTTCAACGTAGCATATCCACATTATAGACAGTAATTTTTGCATTACAATTACTCAATTAGATCGTCCCCAAAATTCCCAACTGTATAAATATACTGTTCCAAGAAATTGTAGGAAAACTATGAATTTTCTATGCCATTGTCAAGATCCAGAAAGTATTTGAGTCTTTCTTAAACATCTGCTTATTGTATACTATGGTTCCAAGTGACCCAGGTAATGTATGTATTACTTCTCACACCACATTCCCTCACACATCCAGCACCCATATTTGTGACATCGAAGGGAACCATTTCCGGTGACAGTGGCACATGCCTAATGATTGATATGTAATATATCAACATTGACTGCTACTTAGTGCTCTTCAATCGGGTTTTTCTTTAAGGGATGGACAGCTAAGAAATGGAATATAGCCAGAGCATGACTAGTAAGGACCTGCTTTCCTGAAAGTGTTATTAACGCTCCTTGCCTCAGTCAGCAGAAGGGTGTGCCTTTCTTGACTGAGTATGATCCAATTGTTCCTGGAGTATGGACCAATGAGGAGAAAAATCTATATTCCTGTTACCATACTTCTCTAATGTCCTGGAATTGTACAATAACAGCATGCCTGCGTAACAAACAAGTATTCTAAAAAATGACTTTCAGGTTTGCAAATTTTCAAATGAACATATTCCTGACTTAGACTGCTATCTGACTGTCTCAGATTTCAATGTAGCCATAAAAGCAAAAAATAGGATAATGAGTATAAATTTATATTATACTAATATAAATAATAGACCACACAGTTAACCACTCTAAAGATTATTGTATTTTATTTACTCACGAAATATGATATGGTTTTCTATAAACACCAAAGTTAAATTATCTTTTCCTAAGAATAGATAATAATGTCAACAAGTGGACAAATTTCTGGGTTTTTCTTCTATAATCCTTAAGCATATAATGTAATAAGTGCAGCATGGCAGAAAATCCATGCCAAAAAAAAAGGATGAAACATGTGGGCAAATTTAAACAATGGAGACCTACTCAGTGGTAAAAACAAAGATTCTTAAAATTGCAAACAAATGAATATCTATAAAAATTTATCCTAACTAAGGTAACTCAGACCAGAATGATGAGGATGGTTTGTACCAAATCATAGGTGAAGGAAAACAAAAAAGAAAAGAATAGGGAACCTCTAGCTCAGGACCAGAGAGAAGCTAAGTAATAAGGGGAACATTAAGGGGAAAAATTGATAACCATGGGAATGGGAAAATTACAAATATAATGAGAAAAATGGGAAAATACGGGTGCAGTGAAAGGGGATGCAGAAACTAAGGACAAAGAGAGAAAAGGAGAGGAAAATGCTTGAAGGAACAGGATTGTTGAGATGGGGGATTGAAAGAGACAGAGAGCAAGGGAAAAGTTTTAGTCATCATCAGAAACATTATGGGAATAGCTAAGGATGGAATTGGAGGAATTCCCAGGAATTCACAAGGATGACCACAACTAAAACCCTGTGTATTATGGGAGGGAGTACTTGAACAGCCTTTGCCTTGTTGTCGGATTGATGACTATCTTAAAAGTCATCATAGAACCTGCATCCAGCAACTGATGGAAGCAGATGCAGAGATCCACAGACTATCACTGCTCTGTGCTTCCAAAGTACAGTTGAAGAGTGGGGTGCATGAGAATCCATGCAAAGGGATTAAGGTCATAATTGGAATACCCACTGAATCAGTTTACATGGGCTAATGGAAGCCGCCTAAAACCTCTGGCCTGAGAGTGAGGGAAACAGCATAGTACCAAACTAAGTGCTCTGAATGTTGGAGAGAGATGTATGGCTGGAGCAGACTTTAGGGTCTGGGGCAGTGGGACCTGGACTTACCCATCTTGTGTTATGATTTTAGGGAAATCATTCTCTGGGAAACAACCTAGCAAAGTCTACATATAGTGGGAACTAAATAAAAATGAAATTAAAATAAACTATGAAATGCTAATATGAAATAAAACAAATACCTAAGAAATTGCCTGTTTTACTGATGTGTCTTTCTAAGGTACCAGGTAAACCATATGATTCAAGGAATAAAAATACATAAAAATCAAAAGAGAGCCATTACATATAAATTAGTGTTATTTAAATGTGATTTTCTTTTGAATAATTGCAAGTAATAGACAAAAAGCAATGTGTACTACTGGAATATTTTCCTGTACTGAGTTTTTTTTTCTCATTGGAAACAATTAAAGTCACAGTGTTTTTAGTCTTTAGATTGTTTTATATGCTTACTTCATGTCACAGAAAGGGATGGGCATCCTGACTAATAAAATGGGCCTGGTCATTAATCCCATACTTTAAGGCACTTATACATCACAGCCCAGGTTGTGGTTAGATATTCAGCATCAGCTCAGTGGGTTAAACTTCCATGCTCATGTGGTTGCTCTTTAGTTTCTAGACATGAGCATTCAGGATGTAATCATTACGGAGTAAGCGAAATAAGTAAGGAAAAATATATATTTCAGACTAAATACACAAATATAATACTAAATGCCCACATTATTATGAGTAAATTTAATCATAAAATTTATCAAGTTGCTAACAAGGATGGCATTTTATGTCTCCATCAGCATTTAAATAAAATGTATTGAAAGGTAGTGTGTATTAGCTATTCAAACACAGGTTATGTAATATTCCTTTATATTTTGGGATTATATGTCATTTTGATTGATTTAAGAAATATCCTAAGTAGACTGTGGCTCAGCAAGACTCTAGACAGACTGTTGTGTGTTTTTTAGTATGCATTACCAATGTTTCTGCAGTTCTTTATTGGTTTTTCATATGTAATTATGAATTTAAATGAGAAACTATTGATAAATTACTGAAAAGGTGGAATTTATATAATTGCTTTATTTTTATTCATTATTTTGCATTTTACACTTCTCACACTGACTCCTCTTCCCTATGTTTGCCGCCCCAAAACATATTCTCATCAATTGCTCCCAAAGGTAAGGCCACCTATAAGGAGGAAATATAGCCTGGCACGTTAAGCTGGGCCAGTTCCTAAACACTCCCATATGAAGATGAGTTAGGCATCCAAACTTAGGGATTTGTCTTCAAAAATTAGATCTTGAACCAGAAACAGATCCTTCACCCTCTCCAAGGCCCCTTAAATATACCAAGTTGCACATCTGTCTCCCACATACAGATCACCTAAATCAGTGGAATACAGGTTTCACAGCAATTGGTGTGGAGTTCATTATTTCCCATGAGCTTGGTTTAGTTCTCTCTAAGTTTCCCTCTGAGGATCTTAAACCTCCCTTGCATATGTAATTCTTGATCATTTGGCATTTTGTTATTTCCTCATACCATTGAAATGCTTCTCCTACCCAAGCCTCAGTACTATATTCCAATGTCTCAAAATTTATTGTATGTAAGATCAGTTAACCTATTGGTGCTGATCTGATCTTCAAAGGCCCAAGAATCTTTGTGCATTGTAAATTGGAATTTTCAAAGGCCAGAGATTCTAAAAGTATATGTCTTTCTTCATGGTCTGTTATTTCTAATTATTAAACCTTATTTTTTGTAAAAGGTAAATATAGGATTCTTTCTTGACCTGCTTAATCCTGTTATACTATTCAATTCTCTTACTTGATTCCTGTATCCTCTCCCAAAAATATGCTAAGTAAGTGTGAGCCATAAGATACTATTACTTGCTTAATTTCCTTTAGATTACTCATACCTACAAGTTGTCATTTATATTATTTGACTATCTTAGGGTATTTTGCACCAGATGACTTCTCAAAGGAGATAACTGGATAAGCTGTGGTTTCAATGCAGAATTCTACCAGAATTTATAGGAAGAGCTAATACCCACACTCCTTAATGCATTTCACAATATAGAAACATAAGAGTCATTCCCAAACTCTTTTTATGAAGCTGCAGTTACCCTGATACCAAAACCATACAAAGACACAACCAAGAAAGAGAATTACAGGCCAATCTCACTCATGAACATAGACACAAAAATTCTCAATAAAATACTGGCAAACCGAATCCAAGAACACAATAGAAAAATTATCCATTATGATCAAGTAGGCTTCATCCCAGAGATGCAGGGCTGGTTCAACATACTCAAATCTATCAATGTAATCCATCATATAGATAAACTGAAAGAAAAAAAAAACACATATGATCATTTCATTAGATGCTGAAAAACCTTTTGACAAAATTCAACACCCCTTTATGATGAAGGTGTTGGAGAGATTGGGGATGCAGGGATCATACCTAAATATAATAAAAGCTATTTACAGCAAGCCGACAGCTAACATCAAATTGAATGGAGAGAAACTCAAAGCCATTTCACTAAAATCAGGAACACGACAAGGCTGTCCACTCTCCCCAGACCTCTTCAATATAGTGCTTGAAGTTCTAGCAATAGCATTAAGACAACTAAAGTGGATCAAGGTGACTTGAATTATAAAGGAAGAAGTTAAACTCTCGTTATATGCAGACAATATAATAGTGTACATAAGCGACCCTAAAAACTCTGCCAAAGAACTCCTACAGCTGATAAACACATTTAGTAATGTGGCAGGATACAAGATGGAAATCAGGGATACTTGACATTTCACCATAGCCACAGAGAGCATAAAATATCTTGGGATAACTCTAATGTATATATTTCTATTTGCAAAAATAAAATAATTTTAATAAGCAGTTGTATTCATTCAGACCTTTTGTAGTTCTTATAATGTATTGATTTAGTTGTTCCCCTTGAGCACCGATTGTTTCAGGGAAAGCCTGCTGGTTCATCCCAGCCACCCAGCTTGCTTAGCCCCAATAATCAAACTGAAATTATATTAAAGAAAACACTGCTTGACCCATTGCTCTACCCTCTTTTTGGCTATTTCTCACATCTTGACTTAACCTATTTCTGTCAGTCTTTATATTGCTACATGGCAGTGGCTTACTGGGAAATATTCAGCATGTCTGACTCTAGTGGCTCCATGACAGCTCTCTCCTCTGCTTTGTTTCTCCCTGCGTTCAGTTCTGTTTTCCTAAGTTCTGCCCTATCAAATGGCCAAGCAGATTCTTTTTTCATTAACCAATGAAAGCAACACATAAACATAGGTCTTCCTACACCAAAATGTATGTATTTTTACATAAAAATTGTGTAATGGTAAGGATATTTTCCAAATAAGAATGTTATTTTAAAACCCAGTTTTGAACATGCAAAAATTGCATATTGTATCTAACAATGTCATGATAATTTAGCAAAAATTTGATGTTTTCATTTAGAAAAAACACAATATACATATTATTTCCAAAATTTCACAATTGTCTGCACGCTTGTACATATGTGTACATGTTTTGACATTGATTTCAGAGTAATAGTCTCAATTAATACTTTTGACATGTTTTTTTGGATATTTTTATATGAATATTTAAATTTTGAGAAAATGCACCGCAATGCCTTCTCTAGATTTTTCCTGTAATCACCAATATCAGTTGTCCATCCTCAGGTCATTTTTCTCTTTTCAATGACATCTGACTTCAGGGAATTTGTGTAAGTGCTTCTATGCATGTGTGTGTATGTGTGTGTGTTTGTGTATGTGTTTGTGTATGTGTTTGGATATGGTGCATTCATTTCAATGCTAGCATACATGAGAAACTCTATCTTTCCCCTTTCATCATTTCTTTAAATAATATAAGCCATTGTAATAATATTTTGAATTCATAATGTTCCTCATAATACAGTAGAACATTCTCTGGATATTTTAATGAAAGAATTACATATGCAAACTTACACAATTTAAATTCAATAATACAAGTGTGCATATACATAAATACCAATAAATTTCTATTTCTATGTGTTAGTATAATAACATGACACAGCAGTGAAATTTGTTACATGTGGTCTGAAAACAGGCAAGTAAATCTCAGAGCTCCTGCATTTATTGTATATGCTTAATGTCCTGATAATGTTAGTATACCAGTTTTTTTCACATGTACATATTAGAAATAGATCCAGTTGTTAATATTTCAAATTACCAGTTCATGAACAGACCCATCTCTAAGTCCGTGAATTTTTTGAACATAAAAGCAGAAAATACCATAAGGGTTATTATTTAGAGTAGATAGTGATTTTTTATATGTAACTAACTGCCCTACTACTTTCTTTCTTCTGATTATATATTTTGCATTTTTACAGATTCAATGAAATCTGTAGGTTCACTACAGTGTCTTTGCTCTTTTTATATAATCCACACATATATCAAAGAAGAGAAACATTCAGGAGACTCCCATACATATCTACAAAGAATTAATCAAATTAAGTTTTGGTGTTTATCTTAAGAATAAGGTATTTAATCAATATTTTACACTATTATGACCTGAGAGTCAGTCTCTCAAACCATTATTATAGCTATAATTATAATGATCCTAATCTGTTAAGGTCTGACACACAACTAACAGGACTACAACATATCAAGGTAAAATGCATGATTTCTTCAGCTAAGTCAAATGTCAAAATTGGCAAAATTTAGCTCTTCAGAGGGTATTACTGGTTTCATATTTATATACATGTCAAGTTTTTACTCTTAGATTTTTTTAGACATGTATATATATAAATGACAGAAAGAAAACTATGCCAACTGCAACTATCAAGACAACTCTATATTGTTAGAGAGTAATAACACAATCAGAAACTTCATCTGCAACTTTTATGAAGGAACATAATATCTAATTCTGCCATGAATATGTTATCTTTAGACTCACAAAACGTATTGGCTACAACATCCAGAAAAAAATTAAAACAGATAAATTTAAGGTATTAAAGTTAAACTTCTGCTTTTTGCAGATGATATGATAGTGTACATAAGTGACCCCAAATACTCTATCAAGGAACTCCTACAGCTGATAAACACCTTTAGTAATGTGGCAGGATACAAGAATAACTTCAAAAAATCAGTTGCCTTCCCATATACAAAGGATAAAGAAGTGGAGAAGGAAATCAGAAAAGCATCACCTTTCACAATAGCCACAAATAGCATAAAATATCTTGGAGTAACTCTAACCAAGGAAGTGAAAGAACTATTTGGCAAGAACTATAAGTCATTGAAGAAAGAAATTGAGGAGGATACCAGAAAATGGAAAGATCTTCCTTGCTCTTGGATTGGGAGGATCAACATAGTAACAATGGCAATTCTACCAAAAGCAATCTATAGATTCAATGCAATCCCCATCAAAATCCCAGCGAAATTCTTCACAGACCTTGAGAGAACAATAATAAAGTTTATGTGGCAAAACAAAAAAACCAGGATAGCTAAAATAATCGTATAAAATAAAAGTACTTCCGGAGTCATTACCATCTCTGACTACAAACTCTATTACAGAGATACAGTAATGAACACTGCTTGGTATTGGCACAAAAACAGAGATGTTGACCAATGGATTCGAATTGAAGACCTAGATCTTAATACACAAACCTATGAAAGTAGATCCATATCTATCACCATGCACAAAACTCAAGTTCAAATGGATTAAAGACCTCAATATTAATCTGACCACATTGAACCTGCTAGAAGAGAAAGTCAGAAGTAGTCAACAAGAGATAGGCACAGGAGACCACTTCTTAGGTAGAACCCCAGTAGCACAGTCAATAAGAGAAACAATGAATAAATGGGACATCCTGTAACTGAGAAACTTCTATAAAGCAAAGGACACTGTCAGTAGTTCAGTAAGACAAAAAGGCTACCTTCCAACTAGGAGAAGATCTTCACCAACCCCTCATCAGACAAAGGTCTGATCTTCAAAATATAAAAAGAACTCAAGAAACTAGGCACTAAAACTCTAATTAACACATTTAAAAAACGGGGTACTGAACTGAACAGAGAATTCAAAACAGAAGAACTTCAAATGGCCAAAACACACTTAAGGTCATGTTCAACTTCCTTAGCGATTAGGGAAATGCAAATCAAAACAACTTTGAGATACCATCTTACTCCTGTCAGACTAGCTAAAATCAAAACACCAATGATAATCCATACTGGAGAGGATGTGGAGTAAGGGGAACACTCATCCATTGTTGATGGGAATGCAAACTTGTGCAGCCACTGTGGAAATCAGTGTGGCAGTTTCTCAGGAAACTGAGAATCAACCTCCCTCAGGACCCAGCAGTTCCACTCTTTGGAATATACCCAAGGGATGCCCTATCATATTCCAAAATCATTTATTCAACTATGTTCATAGTAGCACTATTTTTAATAGCCAGAACCTGGAAACAACCTAGGTGCCCCTCAATAGAAGAATGGTTAAAGAAGGTATGGAACATGTACAGATTAGAGTTTTATTCAGCTGTAAAAAACAATGGCATCTTGAATTTTGCATGCAAAGGAATGGAAATAGAAAACACTTTACTGAGTGAGGTAACCCAGAACCAAAAAGAGGAATATGGTATGTACTCACTCATCACAGGATTCTAGCCATAATTAAAGGTCTTTGAGCCTATAATTCGTGATCCTAGAGAAGCTAAATAAGAAGGTGAACCTGAAGAAAATCATGTAGTTATCCTCCTGGAGATTGGAAGTAGACAAGAGTGCCAGGTATCCTCGGGTGCATGGGGTGGTGGATGTAAGGGGAGATGGGTAGAGAGAAGGGAGAAGGGGAGGATTCGGGAAAACTTTGGGGAGTGGGATGAGTGGGATGGAGGAAGGATGGATATGAGAGCAGGGAAATACATATCTTAATTAGGTTAGCCACTTTAGAGTTTTCAAGAGACTTGTTTCTAGAGGGGATCCCAGGTCCAAGGAGAGGTTCCGAGATTGTTCCTTGGGAAGCAGAGAAGAGGATACCTGAAATGGCCTTGTCCCATAGCCACACTGATGAATATCTTGCATATTACCACAAAACCTTCATCTGACAATGGATGGAGATAGAGACAGAGACCTACAGTGGAGCACTGGACTTAGCTCCCTAGGTCCAAATGAGGAGCAGAAAGAGGGAGAACATGAACAAGGAAGTCAGGATCATGAGGGGTGCGTCCACGCACTGAAATGGTGGAACTAATCTAATGGGAGCTCAAAAAAGGCCACCTGGAATGTGAATGAAGGAGCATGTGATCAAAATGGACTCTCTGAACGTGGCTGGCAATGAAGGCTGACTGAGAAGCCAAGGACAATGACACTGGGTTTTGAGTCTACCGCATGGACTGACTTTGTGGGAGCCTGGTTTGTTCAGATGCTCACCTTTATAGAACTGTATGGAGGGGAAGGACCTTGGACTTCCCATGTGGCAGGGGACCCTACTGCTCTTATGACTAGAGAGCAAGGGGGAGATAGGGAGAGGTAGGGAAAAGGGAAGCGGGGAAGGGTGGAAATTTTTAATAAGTAAATAATTTTATTTAAAAAAGTAATCGTCAATGCTCAATTGGTTATAAAAATTAACAACAGTGTTTACTCAGTAGGAATACTGATGTAAACAATTGCATTACACAATAAAATATAATAGTTTTATTATGTAGTAGAATTTATTTTTATAACTTTAATATAGATAATTTTTAAAGGAGGAAGAAGGAACATGAGATAACATAGAGTACTCATGTATGAAATTCTAAACTATGTTACGAAAGTGCACACATGCATGCATATGCTTGTATTAATATAATTATGCATAGTCAGTCTCATACATATAAACATACATGATCTTATATAAATATTAGAACGTAATTGAGATGATTCACAGTATTTTAGGAGAGAGAATGTAAAACTGAAATCCTTAGACTATGAGGGGTATATGATTTTTGGCACTCAGATTCAAGTAGTGTGTTATTTCATTTGTTTATTGACCAAAGTCATGACTATAAGTCGAAACTACAGATTCACAGACAATTTCAAAAAAATGCTTACAAGGGCTAATACGATGGAAAGAACATGTTTTGGAAGTTTCTACATACATTTATCATCATAGAATGTCAATAGTACTGCTATTATTAGTAAATTAATGGGATTATATACTAGGGTTATAATTGAAGATTAATCCTGAAATTAGCAGGACCAAATTCTTCACTTTCATTAGCTATATGCCTGAAACAAGAAAAGAGTAAGAAGTCTTCACATATATATTTGTCATAGTGGCCAAATTATTAAGAAATCAAGTAAATATTGTTATTAAGACTATATGACGGCAGGTATAACTCTAACAGCATTAATGATTAGGAATCTAAGCCTACAATGATGACAGACTTACAATAAAATAATACATTTTATTCTCCCAGACTCTACTGAAATATTGGTATGCTCATATATCTGAGCATCATTTGACCCTCATCAGAGATTTTCCTTTGTCCCTAGGTGAAAAATAGCATAATGATGTGCAGGAAAGCTCTTTCTATAAAAAATAAGAGCCTGCGTGGTCCTATGTTTTGGTGTTTCAAGTCTTTAAAATCTACCTGGCAGAGGGCCATCGGAGGGATCCTTCATCCGACAATGGATGGCGATACAGACAGAGACCCACACTGGAGCACCGGACTGAGCCCCCCATGGTCCAAATAAGGGGCAGAAGGAGGGAGAACATGAGAAAAAAAACTCAGGACCGCGATGGGTGCGATCACCCACTGATACAAGGGGACTGATCTAATGAGAGTTCACCAAGGCCAGTTGGACTGGGACTGAAAGATCATGTGATCCAACCAGATTTTCTGAATGTGGCCGGATTCTCTGAATGTGGCTGGCCAGGAGCCTTTCTGAAAAGCCATTGACAATGACACTGTGACTTGTTTCCTTTGCATATACTGGATTTTTGGGATCCAGTCTGTTTGGATACTCACCTTCCTGCACCTGGAGGGAGGGGGGAGGAACTTGAACTTCCCACAGGGCTGGAAGCCCTGACTGCTCTTAGGGATAGAGAGGGAGGAGGAGGTGGGGGAGTGGGAGGGTGTTGGGAGGAGGGGCGGAAATGGAAAAAAAATCTACCTGGAAGGCTCATACATGTATATTTTAAAGATGGCAGAAATACTGTAACATATTGAAATAGAGGCTCTTGATTCCAAAGTACCAAAATTTTTCAGTCTCAAAATTACTATCAGATATACGCATTTAGAGTCTGAGATGATGTTCAAGATAAGTTCAGCACATTTTAAAAGCATATAAACAATACATACAATAACAAAGATATCTATTGTGTTAATTATTTTCAAGGGAAGTATGTAATGTCTCTTATTTTCAAGGGAAGTGTGTAATACCTCGTTGCCATTATCAATAAACACTTGATTTCCAAAAAGATCATGCTTTCTGATTTCCTAATTAGGAATGGACAAAAAGTGAGAATCATGCACAAGAGTATTTATAAGCAAAGACACAAAGACTATGTCAATCAAAACAACAAATTTGAGACTGTGAGAACCTTAAAAGCAATAGAATGATAAGAAGTAGGTTTCCTCTTGAATACCTTATTCTAATTCAGAGTCTTTACTGACAGGTAGCATAGTGCTTTCATATGTTTCTGTATAATATTTTCAATGATTCTCTTTTCATGAAAAAAAATGCCATGCCATACCAATTTTCACAATGAAACTCAGAGAAAAGAGGAAAGAGTATGACTCCCCTTGACACTGTCATATACTAAAACCTTAAGCTAATTAATTTTTTGCAGATACCAGTGTTCAAGACAGAGATAATAGTGACAGGCGTTTAAAGAGAAGGAGAGCTTTCAGAAGCAGGGATGGACAGGATTCACAGACCATAGGAGGTGACACCAAACTGTAATACTGGAAATAGACCAGTACCTGACTGATAATTACCATGGGATTTATCTCATATACTTGTAAAGAGCAGTCTGCCATGTCTGGTCCAATGTACATTCAGATTTCAGTTATAAATATTTGCAGCTGAGATCTGGCATATAGCCAGAGCCTGACTAGGCATGATCCACTATGCTGACGATATTATTATCTCTCCTTGCCACAGACTGAAGGACTCTGTGAATTCAAATTTCCCCCAAACAATGAGAAGAATTATCCCAATTCCACCAATAGGAACAAAGCCTGTGGTAACCATGGAGATCCGCATCAGAGCTACTGACTCATTTCTCCCTCCCATCTCAATGTTTGCTGCGACAGAGAAATATGAAAGTGAAAGTAGATGGCAGGAAATAATGTAGTTTACCTAGGAGCAAAATCCAAATATCAAAAAGGGAAATCATTGTGAGGTAAGTAAGAAGTGAATATATTTGACTTCTTGGGTGTGTATCCTGCATGTGTACCTGAAATTTTCCATTCCTATCTGCAGGTGACTGATTGTGATACTGTGGTGCCGATAGCAGCTTACTGGTATCGCATTCAGAAATGCCATGTCACAGTTCTTAAACACTTATTGGGGAAGCTTACACTTGAAATTTTCAGGTTCCCAGGTGCCTGAGGCTATTTGCCAACTTAGCAATTATCTTACTGAGGCCTCCAATGGCGCCAAAGATCAGTACATTCCAGTATTGTCATGTATAGACTTTCTAAGAAAATCATCATTTCAGAAAATACATAATCTAAAACGAATCTAGGAATCGCAGATTTTACGGCTGAATCAGTGGCTTCAGACTTGAGCACATTTCCTGCGCTGCAAACAGAAACGGTTGACTCTTCTCACCAATTCCTTGCATTTCCTATGGCTTCTGTATCCTACAGGTCTCTGGGGCACATTTTCATCTCTGGTGTTCTTTACTGGGAGGCCTTGACTAAAATCCAGCTTTTAGCAGGACTTTAGTCAAAGCCCCACTGGCAAAATCCCTCAGTGCAGACCTTTTTATGCCATGTAGGAACCAATAAGCAGAGAGATCTCTAATCAAGGACCGGAAAGCACAGGACTGCATTTAACTTGATGATCTCATCCAGAACTGAGGAATCATCTGTGTCTCCCTCCTTAGCGTGTATTGTGAAAAGAAGCCGAGAGATTGACAGGGGAACACAGGATGAAATGTAATTTACCCTGCATTTTGCTTACAGTTAACAGGGGATAAAACTTGGCAAAACGTAACAGGTTGAGCGAGCTGGCCGCTGCTTTTGCCTCGAATCTACCTATATACATGGAAACCTCCTTTCCTGTCTGGAGATTTTTGATTGTGAATCTGTCCTGCCCAGTGTATCTGGCTTCTTTTTGATTTTTTTTCTGTTTTTACGTGTGTGTTTTTTTTAATGCAGTCAAATTATAATTAAATTTGTTACATATAATAAGATATTTTAAATTTTATACAAATAAAAATGATATTATAATTTCTCATGTTGTTTAGTTATAATACAAAATATATTTAAGTTGATTAGAGTGCTGTACAAGGAAGTGGGTGGATTGTAGAATGAAATGTATATTTGAAACCCTCACCCTTATAGACCCAACTATAATATAGTCGCCCATAGTGTCTTAATCATAAAGAAATGAATTCAGTTTAATTGACTTCAGGAAAAAATTAAATATTTTTAAATTGTTAACATTTGTATTTGCTTGTTTTAATGCTCATAGTTATTTCCACATTTGCCTTTGCATGAAGCTGACTTCATATTTTGGTTTCTTACATGCAATCGATATACATAAATATTGTCCAATTAATAATTCATAATCATATATATATAAAACAAGTAGATTTAAATATTAGAATCTTAATCACAATTAAAACTGAAACACACATATTCTTATTTATATCTATAAATATTTAATACAGTAAGAGAATTTATTTAAGGAAGTTTGATGTCCACCAGTTGTAAGCCATTATTGTAACATCGCATATTTCATGGCAAGACACTCTGAAAAAGCTGTAACTTTTCTTTTCAATTATTTAAATACGTAAAATAGCCCCTTTAATAAGGGATCAGTTTCATTTGTCCTGCCATTAGGCATACTAGGATTTCTGAGCACTGGATAAATAATGCATTTAGTTTCAGTTTTTTCAAATTTCATTTTGGAAGTTTTTTGTTTTTTTTTTTTTTTACATTAATCAAATTCTGGTTTCGTGCAGATGTTTACTGGAGCTAGAATATCTGAGATTCGATTTCTCCTTTGACAGTAATAGGTGTTATTCTTGCCTGGCTGGCAATGAATATGCAGAAATATTACAATACTATCAGGTAGAAAATATGAAAGTAAAAATGGATGAGAAGAAAAAAAAATGCAGTTTACCTCAGAACAGAATCCAATCATCAAAGGGGAAACCACTGCGGAGTAATCAGGAGATGGTCATATATCCCACTTCTTGGGTTTGTATCCTGCCTATCTTCCTGAAATCCAACATTTCTGCCTGCGGATTGCTGACTATTTTTCTTCGCTGCCAATTGCAGCTTACAGGTATCACATTCAGAAATGCCGTGGCATCTTCCCTAAACAGACTGATTGTGGAAACTGCCGCTTGAGATTTTCAGAATCTGGGATGATTGAAGGTATTCTGTAACATAGCAATTTTCATAGTGGGTCCTCCAATTGTGCATATGATCAGTACATTCCCAGTTTCTTTCAGGTATTGAATCCCAAAGTAAAATTTGATTACAGGAAATGCACAATCAAAGGCTAATCAAGAAATCACAGATATTAAGGCTGAAGCAGTGGCTTCATACATTGAAGCACAATCCCTGCACTGCAAACAGGAGCAGGTGGCTCTTATCAGAAGCACAGGGAATCTCAGAAATTCTTTCTTTTATGAGGTATCTATTGCTTCTGTCTCCTGCAGGTCTCCGCAACAGATTTTGTTCTCTGAGTTTGTTTATAGCCAATCTCCTGACTAAATTCCAGCTAAAAGCTGGATTTTAGCCAGGAGCCTGGCTGGCAAAATCCCTCAGTGCAGACCTTTTTATGTCATCTAGCAACCAATAAGAAGAGAGATCTCAAAGGAAGGACTGGAAAGCACAGAACTGCCTTTAACATGGTGATCTCATTCAGAGCTGATGTGTCATCTGTGTCTCCCTCCCCCCTATGCATAGTAAAAAGAAGCAGAGCCATCTAAAGGGAACACGGGATAAAATGTATTTTCCCTTTGATTTGCCTCCAGTTAACAACAGACAAACCTGGCTCATTATGACTGGTTGCCACAGCAACAATGCAGCTGCTTTTGCCTAGATTCTAGCTGTATACATGAAAGTCTCCATTTATGGCTTTGGTTTTTTATTGTGACTTTGCAATGTCAAGTGCATGTTGCTTCTGATTCTTTGTGATCTGTTTTTATGTGTGTTTGTTTATGCAGTTGAATTATAATTAATTATGTTATTTGTAATATGTATTATATCTTAATATAAGGTATTAATACAATGATTCATGTAGTTAAATTAAAATACATAATATATTTAAGTCCATTAGAGTGTTGTATAAGGAGATGGATGGATTGAGGAAAGAAATGTTGATTTCAAGTCCCATTGAAAATAGACCCGACTGTAATAACGTATTCCAATGTGTCTTAATGATAAAAAAAAATGAATTCAAGTTAATTAATTTCTGGAAAAAATTTTAAATATATTTATATTGTTAACATTTGTGTTTGACTCTTTATGGTCATTATAGATATTTCAGCCATAACTTTGTAAGAGGCAACTTTTATAGTGTGTCTTATCATATTCAATTAATAGATGTAATATGAATGAAATATTCTCTTAAGAAATTTATCTGTATTTGTTTTAAAAATTCAATAGATTCCAAATACTAGAATTTCTCCCAAAATTTCATAATCACTTTTAAATCTAAACTAATTTTTCTATCTTTAATGTATATAAAATATATTATGAAAGTTGTAGAATCATTAACTAGAAACCATCTATTGGTACATGATTTCCCAATCTGGCAAGTTATGATGATAATAATTCTAAATTTCTTACTCAATTAGCTCAATACTACAAATTGCTGCTCTAATAAGGGTTTGCCTTCATTGTCCTTTTTCTATGCATACTGCGCTTTTGAGCACTGGATAGACTACAAGAATTATGTATTTAGTTCCAGTTTTTTGATATTGATTAGGGCAAAAGTGCATACATATTAATCAAAGAGTGGTTTGATGCAGATATTTATTTAAACTTGAATCACTGAGATAGGTTTCCTCCAGGGACTGAAAAGTGCCTTTATACCTGAACTGGCCATGAATACTCAGAAAACTTTCTGTTACCACACTTCTCTAATGTCCTGA
Organism: Myodes glareolus; assembly: GCF_982192425.1. NCBI lineage: Eukaryota > Metazoa > Chordata > Mammalia > Rodentia > Cricetidae > Myodes > Myodes glareolus. Next base: position 38,763,082 of record NC_142049.1, read on the forward strand.
AATTGATTAATACCAGCATGCCTGCTTGGAAAATCCATTTTATAAAAATGATTTGCAGTTTTACAAATTTCCAAATTAGAATTTTCCTGTCTGAGACTGCTACCTGACTGTCTCAGCTTTCAATGTAACCATGAAAGCTTAAAAATTAAGATAAGTATAAATCACAGATTACAGAGTTGACCACTCTAAAGATCATGGCATGATTCTTACTCACCAAATTTGACATTGTCCTCTGTAAGAAACAATGTTAAATTATCTTTTCTTAATTGTAGATAATAATGTCAAGAAATGAACAAATGTCTGTGTTCTTCCTCTCTAATCCTTTAGCGTATAATGATATAAGAACAACATGGGAGAAAATCCATGCCCATTGACCAAAAATAGATAAAAAGAAAATGTGAGCACATTTACATCTGAAGTGAAAAACTCAGACCAGAATCAGGAGGGTGGTTTTTACCAAATCATTGGTGAACAAGAACTATAATGCATAGAATAGGGAACCAATAGCCCAGGAACACAGAGAATCTAAGTAATAAGGTGAACTTTAATTAAAAAAATTGTTAATTAATCCTGGGAAGAGGAAAAGACAAATATGATGAAAAAATGGGAAAATATGGGTATGGTGAAATGGAATGCCGAAGGTAAGGAGAAAGAGATAAATGGAGAGGAAAGAACTGGAAGTATCAATATTGTCAAGATTGGATATGGAATGCGACAGAGAGCAAAGAAAAAGTTCTATTCATTGACATAAACTTATGGGAATAGCTAATCCCTGTAATGGGAGGAATTCACAAGGATTATTGTTGTGGGACAATTCTATATTCTGTCAATTATGTTTTAAATAAACGCTGATTGGACAGTAGCAAGTCAGGAAGTATAGCCAGGACAAGCAGACAAGGAGAAGAGGCTTGTTATTGACATAAAAACAGAGATGGTGACCAATGGATTAGAATTAAAAACCTGGATATTAATCCACAAACCTATAAACACATGATATATAATTTTTTTTGCCGTTAGACTTGTTTATTCAAGTATCCAAAAACACTGTTTCCACTTCCTCCCCTCTTCCCAATACCCTCCTGTTCCTCTGACTTCCTCTCCTCCTCCTTCACCATTCCCAAGAGCAGTCAGCGTTTCCTGTCCTGTGGGAAATCCAAGTTCCTCCCCCCTCCCTCCAGGTCCAGGAAGGTGAGCATTCAAACAGGCCAGGATCCCAAAAAGCCAGTCCATGCAGACGAAACAAGACCCAGTGCCATTGTCAATGGCTTCTCAGTCTTCATTTGGACCTTGGGGGCTCAGTCAGCCCCCATGTCAGCCACATTTAGAGAATCCGGTTTGATCACATGCTCGTTCAGTCCCAGTTCAGCTGAGCTTGGTGAGCTCTCATTCGATCAGTCCCCTTGTATCAGTGGGTGAACACACTCTTTGCGGTCCTGACTGTGATCCTAGAAAAGCTAAATATGAAGGTGAACCTGAAGAAAATCATATAATTATCCTCCTGGATATTAGAAGTAGGTAAGATTGCCTGGCAAACTTGGGTGCATGGGGAGTGGAAATAAGATAAGATGGTTAGGGAGAGGGGAGAGGGGGATGATTGGGAATGCCTTGGGGGAATGGGAGGGGGGAGGGAGGAAGGATGGTTATGGGAGCAGGGAAGTTTATATCTCAACTAAGGGAGCCATTTTAGGGTTTGCAAGAGACTTGATTCTGGAGGGGTTCCCAGGCCCAAGGAGAGGTTCCCAGATTATAATTTTTAATATAAAGAGTACGTATTTAAGGAAGTTGTATGTCCACCAATTTCAAGGCATCTATTGTCACATAGCACATTTCATGGAAAGCTGCTCTGAAAACAATTGTAACTCTCCTTTATAATTAGTTAAGTACATTAAATAGCCCCTTTAATAAGGGTTCAGCTTAATTTTCCTGCCATTAAGCATACTAGGAGTTTTGAGCACTGGATATACTACACAAAAAAAAATGCATTTATTTCCAGTTTATGAAATTTCATTTGGGCAAATATTCTTTTATATTAATGAAATACAGGTTTTGTCCAGATGTTTATTGGAACTAGAAGATTTGAAATGGACTTCTTCTTTTTACTGTAATGTGACATTCTTGCCTAGCTGGCCATGAATACTCAGAGATCTTTATCTTTCTACACTTATCTAATATTCTGGAATTGTATAATACCAGCATGCTTGCTTTAGAAAATCAGTATTGTGAAAATGTTTTCTAGGTTTCTAAATTTCCAAATGAGCATGTTGCTGTCTCAGGTTACATTGTAACCATAAAAGCAAAAAAAACTGATAAATACTACAACTTACAGACTACACTGTTTACCACTCTAAAGATCATGTTATTCAGCTTTCTCACCAAGTGCGATATGGTTCTGTAAACACCAATATTAAATTATCTTTTCTGAATAGCAGATGATAATGTGAAAATGGCCCAATGTCTGTGTTCTTCCACTATCATCCTTATCCATATAGTGTAATTAAAACAGCATGGAGGTAAATCCATGCCAATCAAATAAAATAGAACAAAAAAAAATTATAGGTATATTTAACCAATGGGATACTCCTCTTTAGTAAAAGACAATGACATCTTGAAATTTGCAGGCAAAAGAATGAAACTAGAAAACTCCATATTGAGTGAGTTAACAAAGAACAAAATGATGAGGATGGTTTGTACCCAATCAGAGGTGAACACCAAATAAAGCAAAGAGTAGCAAACCTATAGCCCATGACGCCAGACAAAATAAGTAACAAGGGGACCATAAGGGAAACAAAGATTCATCCTTGGACAGCACCAATGTCTGATCTGGACAATTATGATCAAAGAGAAGGGATTGCTAAACTTTGCCAAGACAAGGGAAGATGAATTTAAAACTTTTCTGCCTCTCAAAATGGTCTGTCAGTGACTCTAGGTCTCAGGAAATGTTATTTGCTCCAGGGTTGAAATGAGATTTGGCTGATTGCCTATGTAGCCAGTTTCCTCTGTCATTTATTGCATATTTGAAAGATGCTTCTTTGTCCTTTATGTTTATTAAAGTAATATTATTTTCCTCTCAGGTTTTCATTGGGGTTGAATACTTGCTGGTCATAATTACATTCCTCTCATAACTTGGCCAAGCCATTACTAACATAAGACTTAATATATTTAGGAAAGGATATTTATTGAAACATTTAGGATACATTTCTTTCTTGATATTGTTTATGAAGGGTGTAAATCTATTTTTTTTGTTTTTTCAAGACAGAATTTCTCTGTTAATTCTAATTTTTATACTTGATATCCGTTCTTATTGTATATAGTTTTACATTGGGTTTAAAACTCTCTTATTTAAACAAAAGGGAGAGGTGCTCTGGGTACTTCTTAAGACAATGGCTTTGGATGCTGGGCCTCTTAGGGGTGGTCTTGACATACTAGAAAAACAGATCAATAAATACTTCTTTTTCCCTCTTGGCAGCCTGATTCTGTTCCTGCTCATGCAGAAGACTGTTGATCAGAGAGCCTACCCCAAATTAAGGATCCTTTATTATACTCTATGCCAATATGATGTGGGATTATTTATCTTGATGCTCTAAAAATTACATTTTCACTGGATTGTAGCACAGATTTAATCCCATAAGAACTTTGTATTTTTGCAAATTTAATTGTTAGGAAAGATGGAATATCTACAAATAATGATTATGACATGGTTTTTAATGTTCATAAATTCATCATTAGTTCCCATTGAACTATAAGGTCCAGCTCAAGGAGGGAAATATTTCTGGCAATTATTTTCTCAGCTATCCAGTAATACAATAAAATTCAATGAGTTTCTTATCATAACAAATATATATTTTATCCTGGAATGCATTTGATAAATATCACAGCACTCTATATATATTTAGAAGTTTGTAATTCCTATGTGACCATAGATTACTTGAAACATAAGGCCTGTATTGAATAGCCTTAATTATTGACAAAGTTGTAGCCTCAAAAATTATTCTTTTATACTTTATGCACAGTGTAATATTTACAGGCAAAATCTTCTTGGAAACTTTCCTAATCACCCTGGTGAATTCCATTTCTGTCATACTCTACTATAAAATCCTCAATGATATTTATATACTTTATGAATAAATTTTCCACAATTCTTAAAACACACTTGAATCCCTCTTAATAATAGCTGTGAGGATGATCTACTTGTGTCACCCCTGATAATAGGAGAAGGTTCTGTCCTTGCTGTTGGGCTGGTGCTCTGTATCTTGCTCACCATACTGGATAGCCTTACACTACCTAAATACAGGGGAGGTATTAGCTTTATTGTAGAGGGATAAGTCATGTAGTTCTGGTATCCATGAGAGGACTGCCCCATTTCGTGTGAACACTGTGAAGGAGTAGATAAACGGGGCTAAATGAGGGAGTTGGCAAGGCGATAGAGGTGGAATCTGGGGTCAGGTCTGACACAAAAGTTTCATAAATGAACAAATGAATGAATGACCTTATAAATAGATATAAAGGTCATTTGCATGCCATAAAGGTAAACAATACAAATAAGAAACCAGATGCTTAAAAAATGGAAAATACAAAAATGAGATAATAATAGAAAGTAATTATGTCTTGTAAGATAAAATTAAATTACTTTTATGAACCAATAATAATAATGATTAGCTCTGTGAAGAAATATTGAAAAAATTATAAAAATTTTCAAATTATTACCACACAACCTTTGCTTTACTCTGTTTTGTTGTGTCATTGACAGTGGGCACGCTTCTTACTCCTGTCAGTCAGGCATTGCCTGCCAATATTACCCCTCAGTGATGCTAACTGTTACTCTCAACAAGACTTTGACAAAATTTTGAGCAATAGTGAGTTTCATTAGGGTTTAGCTTTCATTGTAACAATTTTGATGTTTAATAACTTAACTTGATAAAAGTTTCTCCTTTTTGTCTCAAAATCCGTCTTCATCTCAGGGTAAAATCATTTAAATAAAATTGCTTCTTTCTATAGAGATCCATTTAAAACTCATAATATTATTCTTTGTAACCTAGTTAAGGTTTCATTAGCTTAACATGGCTGGAGGTATTTTTGTTTTTTGAAAAGCATTTTCTGCCCGAATTGATCCACACATCTTTGGATATAAATGCATGTTCCTCAATCTACAGATAATTCACTAATTTCAAATTATTCTTCACCTCCTGCATGCAGTTTGCAAAATGCAATCTTTGTTAGATATAGCTGCTCTTTGTTAGATCTTAACACTCCTTTAAAGAAGCCTTCATCCTGGAATCAGGCATCGTGATAGAGATCGCATGTCCATTTTCATCCAGAGCTGCATAAGAAATGTCATACACTGTATGAGTTTCTTCACCCAGGGGTTTAGCATGGAGCCTTGTGTCTTTGTTTTGGTGTCCTTGATTTTAAAATAATCAAACAACTATAAAACATAGACAAAGAAAAAATGGGGGAATATAAAAACAACTTGGTAGGGAAAATTCTAAAATTTGAAGTATGACCATAACAAGAAAAGATAAAATATTCTGACAAATGATGTCTTTATGAGAAAGCAACAGCATTGTAATGTTGAGGGTAAGCATACTGATTAATATGCACTAGAGTGTTAAACATTAGCTTTATATACCATAAAACATCATTTTACACCAATATTACTCATGCACATTTGTTCAAAGAGCTAAAAATTTGCAGTTTTACTTCTAATTACACCTTGTTTATACATACTACTTACCATTATTCTTGACTTAAAAATATTTCATGCCATATGTAGATTCCATCTGTGTCCCAAAGAAAAGGATATTTTATTTGAAGACAGTATATCATAAGCAGAAGTTGATGGCTTGTATCCTAATGCCCTGACTTGAAATAACCAATCAGAAACTACATTATTTACAATACTTTCTGGCCATTTGCTTAAGAGTACTGCTAGCTAGCTCTTATATCCTAAACTTACCCATCTCTACTAATCAGTGGACCACCATGTGGTCATGGATTACTGGCAAATTTCAGCAGGCTAGAGGAAAGGCATCTGTTTCTGGCGGCAGCTTCATGACTTCTCAGTGACTCTTCCTACTTTTTCTATATAGCTCTTTCAGGCTTTCGTTACTCCACAAGACATTGGTTGATTCAGCTTCCTTATTAACAAATGGCTATAAAAGATATTCACAGAATATATCACCTCCCAAATCACCTTCCCTTTTCTTTCTAAATAAAAGAGAAAGATTTAACCTTAACATACTATAATTGCATATAACAAAAGAGTTATTTAGCAAGAATCACAGTTACAATATTTATATGTATCTTATATTTTATTATTCCTAAGGAAAACTATAATTATAACTGTTTATTTTGCAACTCCATCAGCTTCTCCAAAAGGAGATATTACCTGAGTTAACAGGAATTGCATTGTATGCAACTTCCAAAACTCTAAAATTAAGAGAGTCATCTCACTGCCTTGACGGTCACCCAAAGTTTTTCTGTGACTTCGCAGGCACCCATGTTCGTCTTACTGACCCATAGGCTCTGGCAGACTTTATCACGAAATTTCTAAGACAGGTCCACCTCTAATGGCAGTTTGTCAGTCACTTTCTTCCGTGTCCCACTGATTGTATAGCAGACCCTTTCATAAAGCAGGATTCATTAAGGACTGTCTCACTTTCTCTAGGCAATGTTAACAGTCATTTTCCTGTGGGTCCAGCATGTCTTTTTAAAACAAAATATCATTAAGCAGTCTAGGCAAAAGCAGTTTTTTGATGAAATGGCCAGCAAACTCTATTAAGAGCCTGCTAGATGCCTATCTTCCTCTTGAAGTAATTGGTGCTACCAGGAGCAGATGAGTATATGTCTCATTATCATGAAAAAGCCTAAGTTTTGAAAACATTTTAAATACCATATTCTGTTAGTCTTTGAGAAGCTTGAATTCTAACTCTCCATCTGAAATATATCTCTGTAACTCTACAAAAGCTAAGTAATCTGACTACAAACTTCACCATTATTGATGACTCTATATTAACCTATGTTTCAAAATTATACATTATATTTTGAACAACCTGCATAATGAAATACTTTAATCATAAACAGATATGTATATATATATATGTATAATTTATATATACATATAAATTTATATTTCTATATATAATTTATAATATGTATAACAAAATTGATCTTAATTTTAAATTAAGAACCCAAAGGCTATACCAACGCATATCTATATAGCATATTGACCTATAAATGTAACCAAATTTTCTAAAAATATTTTTGAATTTGGTCATAATTCTTTACTAACTTCTTCCTGCTTTTGAGTGGGGAAAGTATTTGAAGAAGTTTATTTAGACCTTTAAGTGTATCTTTTTCCATTGAATCACATTAGTTTTGAGAAATCCACAGGTTTTCATCCTCTCTGGACAGGAAGTAGAACCTCATTTCCAAAGCAAAATAACTTTACCTAGATTCAAATTTTGAAGCCAAGATACCTTTAAAGCATATATTTCAGTATAGATTAGCACCACATACTATGAAATGTCTTTTGTACTTAGCTCATTCACAGTCAAAATAAAAAAAAAAAAACTGTTTTCTGACCAGAAGCATTTTTTAAATGATAAACTGGCATGGTTAGGACTAACTCTCTCATCTTGCCTGTCAGTTCCACTCAGTCCATCATGGTGAAGGCATGTTTACTGCCTCTGAGAGCCTTTTTCTCAGACCCAGAACCACGGCTGGTTATCACCGGACCTGTGTTATCATTAAGATGTAGCAATCTGCTCACAAACCGCAGTGAAATGCTCTGTAGCCAGACCACCAGCAGGAATTATAGTTGAGCCTGCAAGTAGCATGAACCATGAACCAGGATGCTTTCTTAACTGAGACTTGAAGATTTTCTGCTAACACTGAGTCAGGAAGCCTTCTCTGAAAAAAAAATCCTGCCTTTGCTTACTACTAGCAAACAAAGCCCACCCAAGAAAATGATACTACCAAAAAACCATGTCTAAATCTATCCTTTTGTCTAGCATTTCTTTTTAATCATTATTAGATTTTATATGAATATAGTTGATCATGCTGCTAATTCAATCCATGACTGTCCTGACTTAAATAATAACTAAGAAACTCTATTCTTTGAGTATTATTTGTCTAATTTCTTACTTTATGAGTGTTGGAGCTAGCTCTTTTATCCTAAACTAACCAATATTCATGAATCTTATTACTTCCATAACTTACTGGAAAAGATTTGGCAGGTATCACTTGAGGCATTTGCCCCTTACAGTAGCTACTTGGCTTCTCCTGGAATCTGTCTACTTTGTTATTTCTTTCAGCCTGGCTTTACACTGTAAAGCCATTGGTTGAAGGCATATTCTTAATTAGCCAGTGACAATAAAACCGACCCACAGCATACATCACCTCTCACATCAGGAGACCATATAAAAAAAGGTTAGAAAATAAGAACTCCTACAAAAAAATTAACAAAATCAATTAAAAATCAAAAATTGTGTAAGAACATGGTCCCAGAAATTGTAATGATGGTACAGCTGTCAAGTTCATCTGGATTCTGATACTTTATGATATTTTTTGTCTGTTTTTATGTGTGTTTGTTTATGCAGAAGAATTATAATTAATTATATTATATATAATACATGTAATTATGTATTATAGCTGAATATAATATATAATTACAATATTCATCTAGTTGAAATACATTAGAATGTTGTATAAGGAGATGGATGGAATGTAAAAATAAATGTTGATTTCAAGCTCTCTTGGAAATAGACCCAACTGTAATTAAGTATTACACTGTGTCTTAGCAATAAAAAAATCAAATCAAGTTAATTCATTGCTAGAAAAAAATTTAAATATATTTATATGCTTAACATTTTTGTTTGACTGTTTAAAGTCCTTATATTTGAATCCTCAACTTTACAAGAAGCAATTTTCATAATGGTTTTTTTCATATGTAATTAATATATATACATAATGTTCTCTTAACATAAATTTATAAGTATTTGTTTTAAAAATCAACTAGAGTCCAAATACTGCAGTTGCTCTCAAAACTTCATAATCACAATTATGAAATCTGAAACATATTTTTCTATCTTTATTATATACAGAATATATTTAAGGAAATTGTCTATCAATTAGAAACCGTCTATTGGTACATGAGCAAGTTACACTGAAAATAATTCTAATTTTTTTCTCAATTAGCTCAATACTGTGAATAACTACTCTAACAAGGGTTTGGCTTCATCGTCCTTCCTCTATGCATCCTGCTTTTTTGAGTACTAGATATACTACAAGAATTATGCATTTAGTTACAGTTGTTGGAAATTCATTAGGGCAAAAGTGCTTACATATTAATCTAATAGTGGTTTGTGGCAGTTATTTATTAAAACTTGCAGATTTTAGGTAGGTTTCCTACTGGGACTGAAATGTGCCATTTTAGCCTAGCTGGCCATGAATACTCAGAAAACTTCCTGTTACGACATATCTCTAATGTCCTGGAATTGTACACTACCAGCATGCCTGCTTTGGAAAACAAGTATTCTGAAAATGAATTGCAGGTTTACAAATTTCCAAATGAGCATATTCCTGACTGAGACAGCTACCCGACAGTCTCAGCTTTCAGTTTAACCATAAAGGCAAAAGAGAAAAAGTACGATAATGAGTATAAATCACAGACCACACATTTAAGCACTCTAAAGATGATTGTATTCTACTTACTCACCAAATATCATATGGTCCTCTGTAAACACCAATGTTTAATTATCTTTTCTTAATAGTAGATAATAATGTCAAGACATGGGCAAATGTTGTGCTTCTTCATCTATAATCATTAAGCATATACTGTAACAAGAGCAACATGGATGAAAATCCATGCCAATTGACCAAAAAATTGGATAAAAAATGTGGTAATATTTACACAGTGGAGAACTACTCATCGGTAAAAACAAAGACATCTTGAAAATTGCAGGCAAAAGAATGAATATAGAAAAATCAATCTTAAGTGAGGTAATCACGATCATAATGAGGAGGATGGTTTATACCTAATAATAGGTGAAAAACAAAATATTCATCAGTATGGTTATGGGACAAGGCCAGTTCAGGCACCCTCTCCTCTGCTGCCCAGGGAACAATCTGGGGATCTCTCCTTGGACCTGGGACCCCCTGTAGAATCAAGTCTCTTCCAAACCCTAAAATGGCTCCCTTAGTTGAGATATTTACTTCCCTGTTCCCATATCCATCCTTCCTCCATCCCACCCATCCCATTCCCCCAAACTATTCCGAATCCTCCCCTTCTCCCTTCTCTCTACCTAAATCCCCTTATATCCACCCACAAACCCTCGCCCCCCACATCCCAGGCCCAGAAGTTTGTCTGGCAATCTTGTCTACTTCCAATATCCAGGAGGATAACTATATGATTTTCTTCAGGTTCACTTTCTTATTTAGCTTCTCTAGGATCATGAATTATAGAATCAAAGACCTTTAAATATGGCTAGAATCCACTTATGAGTGAGTACATACCATATTCCTCTTTTTGGGACTTGGTTACCTCACTCAGTAAAGTGTTTTCTATTTCCATCCATTTGCATGCAAAATTCAAGCTGTCATTGTTTTTGGCGTTGGATGGAGATAGAGACAGAGTCCCACACTGAGCACTGGACTTAGCTCCCTACGTCCAAATGAGGAGCAGAAGGAGGGAGAACGTGAGCCAGGAAGTCAGGATCACATGGGGTGCATCCACCCACTGAAACGGTGGGACTGATCTAATGGGAGCAAAATACTGGGAATGAGGAAGCCCATTTCTCCCCAGTTCTGTTCAGACATCAAAGAAGCAGGATGTGACCTGCCCTGCTGAAAAAGGTATTGAGCCATGTGGCTAACATAGATAAGAAAAATGGGTTAATATACGTTATAAGAGATAATAAGGAGCTTGAGCTAATGGGCCAATCAGATTATGATTAATGTAGATCTCTGTGTGATTTTCTTTGCAACTTGAATGCAAGAACCTGGAAGGACAGAATCCCCAACAACCAGGCTGCTATGTTTCAGATGATCACAACTAAGACCCTATGCAATAGTGGAGAGGATACTTGAACATCCCTTGCCTTGTGTCAGATTGATGACTATTGTAATTTCACCACAAAACCTTAATCCAGTAAAATATAGAAGCAGATGTAGAGATCCACAGTTCTTCACATGCCTGCATTTCTACAGTCCAGTTGAAGAACTGAAGGAGTAAGAAAACAAGCAAAGAAATCAAGGTCTTGATGGAAATACCCACTGAAACAGATTACCTGAGCTAATAGTAGCCTATTAATTCTGTTCGGATAGTGAGGGAACTAGCATATGAAAAAACTAAGCACTTTGAATGAGAAGGAGACTTGTATGACTGGGGAAGACTGAAGGACCAGGGACAGTGGGACCAGTATTGATTCATCCAGCATGTTCTTATTATAGGGATCCCACTCTCTGGGAGGCTACCTATAAAAGTCTAGATTTAGTGGAAATAAAATAAATTAAAAAGTTTATCTATGACATATTCATATGAAATAAAATAAAGCCCTAAGGAAATTACCTGTGTTAGTGATGTGACTTTTTATGGTATCAGGAAAATCATATATAAACAAGCAATAAAAAACATTGAAAAGTAAAAGAGAGTCTTTACATATAACTTGTTGTTTTTTAAATGTGATTCAGCTTTTGAATGATTGCAAGTCATAGACAGAATAAATATGAGTACTGGAATATCTGCCTTTACTAGGTTTTCTTTATCTCCTTGGAAACAATTAAAGTCACAGTGTTTTTACTGTTTGCAATTGTAATATTTGCTTATGTCATGTCACAGAAAGAAAGGGACAACCTGACTAAAAGAAAAATGTTCATGTTCATTAATACCATTTTTTAAGGCAGTTGTAGATCACAGACAAATCTCTGGTAAGATATTAAGCATCAGCTGAGCAGTTTAAATTCATGTTTAAAGCTGAGCAGTTTAAATAAACAACCATGTTCATATGGTTGTTCTTCAGTTTTAGACATGAGCATTGAGGATGAAATCACTGCTGAGGATCCAGAGGGACATCGGAGGGGTGAGTTTGCTTTGGGCCTTCAGCAGGGGCCTTGTGAAGAGGAGCTCGGTCTTTCCCCAACCCCATAGACTCCCAGGTCAGCCTGCTCTGCTGGCTCCACCCTGCTAGCGCCTCCGCCAGCCATCCCAGCTTCCATCCAGAGGGCCATCGGAGGGGTGAGTTTGCTTTGGGCCTGCAGCAGGGGCCCTGTGAAGAGGAGCTCGGTCTTTCCCCAACCCCATAGACTCCCAGGTAAGCCTGTACTGCTGGCTCCACCCTGCTAGCGCCCCGCCAGCCATCCCAGCTTCCAGCCAGTGGGCCATCGGAGGGGTGAGTTTGCTTCAGGCCAGCGGCAGGGGCCCGGCGAGGAGGAGCTCGGACTTTCCCTGACCCCATAGACTCCCAGGTCAACCTGCAGTGCTGGTTTCACCCTGCTAAGCTCTCCCGCCTGCCATCCCAGCTTCCATCCAGGTACAAATTTCTATATTTCTCCCCTCCCACTGGGGCCATAAAATTTCCCCAGCTCAGCTGCCTTGCACACTGGGCCTGCTCTGCAGGCCTATCCCGGAAAGAGGGAGTGCCTGTGCTTCAATAGCCTGCCTGAGGAAAGGTAGGCATTCTATCAGTGAACTCCCTGCCCAACAAGGGAACCTGACCCACTACCAGAAGTTCCAATTGAGAGCATTTGAACGAAGAGATGGGCAGACGCCAAGGCAAGACCTCCTCCAACAATCTGAAAAACAACATGAAAACACCAGATCCCAATGACCCTACAAAAGAAGTATTTGATCACTCTAACCCAGATGAAGTGGAAAAAAGTGCCATTATGAAAGCAATAGAGTCCCTTAAACAGAATATGAATAACTCCCTTAAGGAACTGGTCGAGAAGTATAACAAAAAGTTTGAAGAAATGAGTATAGAATTGGATGAGAAATATAACAAAAAGTTTGAAGAAATAAGTAAATCTGTGAATGATACCCTGAGAAACCAAGAAAAAAACAGTCAAACAAGTAAAGGAAACAGTCCAGGAATTGAAAACTGAAATGGAGGCAATGAAGAAAACACAAACCGAGAACTGGCTGGATATGGAAAACCTAGGTAAACGAGTGGAGACTACAGAATTAAGCATAACCAATAGAATACAAGAGATAGAAGAATGAATCTCAGATTCTGAAGAAACCATAGAGAAAATAAATGCTCTGGTCAAAGAAAACAGCAAATTCAACAAATTCTCATCACAAAACATTCAGGAAATCTGGGACACAATAAAAAAACCAAATCTAAGAATAATAGGGATTGAAGAAGGAGAAGAACTGCAGATCAAAAGCCCAGAAAATATATTCAACAAAATTATAGAAGAAAACTTTCCCAACCTAAAGAACGATATTCCTATGAAGGTTCAAGAAGCATACAGAACGCCAAATAGACTGGATCAAAAAAAAAAAAAAACATCCCCTCGCCATATAATAATCAAAACACAAAACATCCAGATTAAAGAAAGAATATTAAGAGCTGCAAAGGAAAAAGGTCAAGTGACTTATAAAGGTAAACCTATCAGGCTTACACCGGATTTCTCTATGGAAACCATGAAAGCCAGAAGATCCTGGATAGAGGTACTGCAGAAACTAAGAGACCATGGATGCAAACCCAGACTAATATACCCAGCCAAGCTATTGTTCACTATCAACGGAGAAAACAAAATATTCCAGGATAAAAATAAATTTAAACAATTCATAGCCACAAATCCATCCCTACAGAAAGTAATAGAAGGAAAATCGCAACCCAAGGAATCCAACATTGCCATCACTGCCTACAATAACCCAGACATCTAGCGACCCTTCACAACCACAACTCAAAGAAGAGAAACACACAAACTCTACTACACACACACACACACAAAAAAATAATAAACGGAATCAACAACCACTGGTCATTAATATCACTTAATATTAATGGACTCAACTCACCTATAAAAAGGCACAGACTTAGAGATGGATAAGAAAACAGGATCCAACATTCTGCTGTTTACTAGAATCACACCTCAACCACAGAGATAGACATCTACTCAGAGTAAAGGGTTAGGATAAGGTTTTCTAAGCAAACGGATCTAAGAAACAAGCTGGTGTGGCCATTCTAATATCTAACAAAATTGACTTCAAACTAAAATCAATCAGAAGAGATGGAGATGGACATTTCATACTCTTAACAGGAACAATTAATCAGGAGAAAGTCTCAATCCTGAATATCTACGCCCCTAATATAAAAGCACCCACTTATATAAAAGAAAAACTTTTAGAACTCAAGGCAGTCATCAAACCACACACACTAATAGTAGGAGATTTCAACACACCTCTCTCACCAATGGACAGATCAATCAAACAGAAACTCAACAGAGAAACAAGGGAATTGCTAGAGGTAATGAATCAAATGGACTTAACAGATATCTATAGAACATTCTACCCAAAAAGGAAAGAATATACCTTCTTCTCTTCAGCTCATGGAACCTTCTCGAAAATTGACCACATACTCGGTAACAAAACATACACAGATACAAAAAAATATTAGTAATCACCTGTGTCTTGTCGGATCACCACGGAATAAAGTTAGAACTCAATAACAATTTGAATTCCAGAAAGCCTACAAATGTTTGGAAGTTGAACAGTCAACTACTGAATCATCCTTGGGTCAAGGAAGAAATAAAGAAAGAAATTAAAGTCTTCCTTGAATTTAATGAAAATAAAGACACAACATACTCAAACCTATGGGACACAATGAAAGCAGTTCTAAGAGGAAAGTTCATAGCGCTAAGTGCCCAATTAAAGAAAACGGAGAAAGCGTATATTGGAGACTTAACAGCACACTTAAAAGCTTTGGAAAAAAAGAAGCAGACTCTACCAGGAGGATAAGAAGATTGGAAATAATCAAACTGAGGACTGAAATCAACAAAATAGAAACACAGAAAACAATCCAAAAAATCATCGAAACAAAAAGTTGGTTCTTGGAGAAAATCAAGAAGATTGACAAACCCCTAGCCAAACTAATCAAACGGCAGAGAGAGATCACTCAAATTAATAAGATCAGAAATGAAAAGTGGGACATAACAGACACAGTGGAAATTCAGAGAATCATTAGATCTTACTACAAGAGTTTATATGCCACAAAGTTGGAAAATGTACAAGAAATGGATTGGTTTTTAAATAAATACCATTTACCAAAGTTAAAACAAGAGCAAATGAACAATCTAAATAGACCTGTTAGTCGCGAAGAATTAGAAGCTGTTATCAAAAACCTCCCTACCAAAAAAAGCCCAGGCTCAGATGGTTTCAATGCAGAATTCTACCAGAACTTCCAGGAAGAACTAATACCTATAATCCTTAATGTACTTCACAATATAGAAACAGAAGAATCATTGCCAAACTCTTTTTATGAAGCTACAGTTACCCTGATACCAAAACCACACAAAGACACAACCAAGAAAGAGAATTACAGACTGATCTCACTCATGAACATTGACGCAAAAATACTCAATAAAATACTGGCAAACCGAATCCAAGAATACATTAGAAAAATTATCCATTATGATCAAGTGGGCTTCATCCCAGAGATGCAGGGCTAGTTCAACATACGCAAATCTATCAATGTAATCCATCATATAAATAAATTGAAAGAAAAAAACCATATGATCATTTCATTGGATGCTGAAAAAGCATTTGACAAAATTCAACACCCCTTTATGATAAAGGTGTTGGAGAGATTGGGTATACGAGGATCATACCTAAATATAATAAAAGCAATATATAGTAAGCTGACAGCTAACATCAAATTGAATGGAGAGAAACTCAAAGCCATTCCACTAAAATCAGGAACACGACAAGGCTGTCCACTCTCTCCATCCCTCTTCAATATAGTGCTTGAAGTTCTAGCAATAGCAATGAGACAACATAAGGGGATCAAGGGGATTCGAATTGGAAAGGATGAAGTTAAACTTTCGTTATTTGCAGACGATATGATAGTGTACATAAGCGACCCCAAAAACTCTACCAAAGAACTCCTACAGCTGATAAACACCTTTAATAATGTGGCAGGATACAAGATCAACTCCAAAAAATCGGTTGCCCTCCTATACACAAAGGATAAAGAAGCAGAGAGGGAAATCAGAGAAACATCACTTTTCATGATAGCTACAAAGAGCATAAAATATCTTGGGGTAACTCTAACCAAGGAAGTGAAAGACCTATTTGACAAGAACTTTAAGTCCTTGAAGAAAGAAATTGAGGAGGGTACCAGAAAATGGAAAGACCTCCCCTGCTCTTGGATTGGGAGAATCAACATAGTAAAAATGGCAATTCTACCAAAAGCAATCTATAGATTCAATGCAATCCCCATCAAAATCCCATCAAACTTCTTCACAGACCTTGAGAGAACAATAATCAAGTTTATATGGAAAAACACAAAACCCAGGATAGCCAAAACAATCTTATACAATAAAGGAACTTCTGGAGGCATTACCATCCCTGACTTCAAACTCTATTACAGAGCAACAGTATTGAAAACAGCTTGGCATTGGCATAACAACAGAGAAGTCGACCTATGGAATCAAAAAGAAGACCCGGATATTAACCCACAAACATATGAACACCTGATATTTGACAAGGGAGCTAAAGGCATACAATGGAAGAAGGAAAGTATCTTTAACAAATGGTGCTGGCATAACTGGATGTCAACCTGTAGAAGAATGAAAATATATCCATATCTATCACCATGCACAAAACTCAAGTCCAAATGGATTAAAGACCTCAACATTAATATGACCACTTTGAACCTGATAGAAGAGAAAGTGGGAAGTAGTCTACAAGATATAGGCACAGGAGACCAGTTCCTAAGCAGAACCTCAGGAGCTCAGACAATAAGAGAAGCAGTGAACAAATGGGACCTCCTGAAACTGAGAAGCTTCTGTAAAGCAAAGGACACTGTCAGTAAGACCAAAAGGCTACCTTCCAACTGGGAGAAGATCTTCACAAATCCCTCATCAGACAAAGGTCTGATCTCCAAAATATATAAAGAACTCAAGAAACTTGACACTAAAACTCCAACTAACCCAATTAAAAAATGGGGTACTGAACTGAACAGAGAATTCACAACAGATGAACTCTGAATGGCCAAAAGGCACTTAAGGTCATGCTCAACCTCCTTAGCGATCAGGGAAATGCAAATCAAAACCACTTTGAGATACCATCTTACACCTGTCAGAATAGCTAAAGTCAAAAACACCAATGATAGCCTATGCTGGAGAGGATGTGGAATGAGGGGAACACTCATCCATTGTTGGTGGGAATGCAAACTTGTGCAGCCACTGTGGAAATCAGTGTGGCTGTTTCTCAGGAAACTGGGAGTCAACCTCCCTCAGGACCCAGCAATTCCACTCTTAGGAATATACCCAAGAGATGCCCTATCATACCACAAAAGCATTTGTTCAACTATGTTCATAGCAGCACTATTTGTAATAGCCAGAACCTGGAAACAACCTAGGTGCCCCTCAATAGAAGAATGGTTAATAAAGGTGTGGAACATATACACATTAGAGTTCTACTTAGCGGTAAAAAACAATGACATCTTCAATTTTCCATGCAAATGGATTGAAATAGAAAACGTCTTACTGAGTGAGGTAAGCCATTCCCAAAAAGAGGAATATGGTATGTATTCACTCATATGTGGATTCTAACCATAATTATAGGTCTTTGAGCCTATTATTCGTGATCCTAGAGAAGCTAAATAAGAAGGTGAACCTGTTGAAAATCATGTAGCTATCTGCCTGGAGATTGGAAATAGACAAGAGTCCCAGGTAACCTCGGGTGCATGGGGCGGGTGGGAGGGTTGTTGGAAGGGGAGAGGGTTAGAGAGAAGGGAGTAGGGGAGGAATGGGGAAAGCTAGGTGGACTGGGATGGGGGGAGGGAAGAAGGATGGATATGAGATCAGGGAAGAATATATCTCAACTAAGGGAGTCATTTTAGGGTTTACAGGAGACTTGATTATATATGGGATCCCAGGTCCAAGGAGAGATCCCCAGACTGTTCTCCAGACAGAGGAGAAGGTGCCTGAACCGCCCTTGGCCTGTAACCATACTGATGAAGATTTTGCTTATCACCATAGATCCTTCATCTGACGATGGATGGCGATACAGTTGGTGACCCACATTGGAGCACTGGACTGAGTCCCCCATGGTCCAAATGAGGGGCAGAGAAAGGAAGAACATGAAAAAAACTCAGGACCGCGAGGGGTACGATCACCCACTGATACAAGGGGACTGATCTAATGAGAGTTCACCAAGGCCATTTGGACTGGGACTGAACGAACATGTGATCCAACCAGATTTTCTGAATGTGACCGGATCTCTGAATGTAGCTGGTCCGGAGCCTTTCTGAAAAGCCACTGACAATGACACTGGGACGTGTTTCCTCTGCATATACTGGATTTTTGGGATCCAGTCTGTTTGGATGCTCACCTTCAGGGACCTGGAAGGAGTGGGGAGGAACTTGAACTTCCCACAGGGCTGGAAGCCCTGACTGCTCTTAGGGATGAAGAGGGAGGAGGAGGGGGAGGGGGGAGTTAGAGGGTTTTGGGAGGAGGGGCGGAAATGAAAACTTTCATAATTTAATAAACTTTAAAAAAAACAAAAAAAAACAAAAAAAAACAAAAAAAAAAACAAAAAAAAAGAAATCACTGCTGAGTAAGTGTAAGTGAAATATGTAAGGAATGAACATAGATATTTTAGATTAAAAATATATATAAAACATTTATTACCAAGGCTAATTATGAAAAAATTTAATCATAAAATTTCTAAAGTGCATAGCAGAAATGTCAATTTATATCTACATCAATATATAAATATTGAAAAACAAAAGCCCAGGATAGGCAAAATAATACTATACAGTAAAGGAACTTTCGGTGGCATTACCATCCCTGGCATCAAATGCTGTTACAGAGCTAAAGTAATGAATTCAGCCTGTTATTGACATAAAAACAGAGATGGTGACCAATGGATTAGAATTAAAAACTTGGATATTAATCCACAAACCTATGAACACATGATTTTTGACAAATAATCTAAATAATACAAAATATTGCCAGCTGAGAAACTTCTGTAAAGCATAGGACACAGTCCTTAAGACAAAAAGGCAACCTACTGAATGGAGAAAATCTTCACCAACCCAACATCAGACAAAGGTCAGTTTTCCAAAATACATAAGGAACTCAGTGCCCCTCAATAGAAGAATGGTTAAAAAAGGTGTGGAACATATACACATTAGAGTTTTACTCAGCGGTAAAAAGCAATGACATCTTGAATTTTGCATGCAAATGGAAGGAAATAGAAAACACTTTACTGAGTGAAGTAAGCCAGACCCAAAAAGAGGAACACGGTATGTATTCACTCATAAGTGGATTCTAACCATAATTAAAGGTCTTTGAGCCTATTATTCGTGATCCGAGAGAAGCTAAATAAGAAGATGAACCTGATGAAGATTATTTAGCTATCCACCAGGAGGTAGGAAATAGACAAGAGTCCCAGGTAACCTCGGGTGTATGGGTGGGTGGGAGGGTCGATGGAAGGGGAGAGGGTTAGAGAGAAGGGAGTAGGGGAGGAATGGGGAAAGCTTGGTGGCCGGGGATGGGGGGGAAGGAGGAAGGATGAATATCAGGAAGAATATATTTCAACTAAGGGAGCCATTTTAGGGTTTACAGGAGACTTGATTATATATGGGATCCCAGGTCCAAGGAGAGATCCCCCAGATTGCTCTCTGGACAGAGGAGAGGGTGCCTGAATCGGCCGTGGCCCATGACCATACTGATGTATATTTTGCTTATCACCATAGATCCTTCATCTGGCGAAGGACGGCGATACAGTCGGAGACCCACATTGGAGCACCGGACTGAGCCCCCCGAGATCCAAATGAGGAGCAGAAGGAGGAAGAACATGAAAAACGAAATCAGTACTGCGAGGGATGCTATCACCCACTGATACAAGGGAACGGATCTGATGAGAGTTTACCAAGGCCAGTTGGACTGGGACTGAACGAGGACGTGATCTCACCAGATTCGCGGAATTTGGCTGAATTCTCTGACTGTGGCTGGCCCGAAGTCTTTCTGAAAAGCCATTGACTATGACACTGGGACCTGTTTCCTCTACATATACTGGATTCTGGGGATCCAGTCTGTTTGGACACTCACCTTCCTGGACCTGGAGGGAGGGGGAAGGAACTGGAACTTCCCACAGGGCAGGAAACCCTGACTGCCCTGGGGGACACGAAGAGGGAGGAGGAGGGGGAGTGGGAGGGTGTTGGGAGGGGGGGCGGAAATGGAAACTTTTATAATTTAATAAAATTTACTAAAAAAAAAATTCTAAAAAAACACAATTAAAAAATGTGAAAAATGTGGTACTGAACTGAACAGAGAATTTTCAACAGAATTTCAAATGGCCAAAAGATACTTAAAGTCATATTCAACTTCCTTAGCAATCAAGGAACTGTAAATCAAAACAATTTTGAGATAACATCTCACAACTGTCAGAATGGATGAAATAAATAACACCAATGATAGCCTATGTGGAATATGTGGCAACACTCAACCATTGCTAATGGGAATGCAAATGTGTGCAACATTTTGGAAATCAGTGTGGCGATTTCTCAGAATCTGGGAATCAAACTATCCTAGGATCCAGCAATATCACTCCTGAGAATATACCCAAGAGATGCCCAATCATACAACAAAAGCATTTGTTCAACTATGTTTATAGCAGCATGATTTACAATAGCCAAAATCTGGAAAAAACCAAGATATGACCCTCAATGGAAGAATTAAAAAAGAAAATGTGGCACATCTCCACATTACAATACTACTCAGCGGTAAAAACAATGACATCTTGAATTTTGCATGAAAATGGTTGGAAATTGAAAACACTATCCTGAGTGAGATAACCCAGACCCAAAAATATGAATATTGTATGTACTCACTCATAAGTGAATTCTAGCCAAAAACAAAGGACATTTTAGCCTATAATTCATGATCCTTCAGAAGCTAAGTAATAAGGTAAACCCAAAGAAAAACATACATAGATCCTCCTGGAAATAGGTAGCAGACAAGATTGCCAGACAAAAGATGGGAGCATGGGGATGGGGAATGGGGAAAGAGGAGAGAAGGGGGAATGGAGGGCTGGGGAATGCTTGGAAAAATGGGATGGCTGAGACATAGGAAGGACGGATATGGGAGCAGGCAAGAAGATATCTTAATTAAGGGAGCCATTTTGGGGTAGGCAAGAGGCTTGGCTCTAGAGGGGATCCCACGTGTCCATGGTGAAGTCTCAGCTAGAATGCTGGACAGTGAAGGAGAGTGTGCCTAAACTGGTCTTGTCCGTAGTCATACTGATGATTATCTTGAATATCACCAGTGAACCTTGTACTTCTACAGATGGCGATAGAGACAAAGACTCACATTGGAACATTGGAAAAAATTAAAATAGAAAAAAGTTGGGAGCATGGGAGTGGTGGTAAGGGTGGGGATGGTGGTCTGAAAGGGGAGAGGGGGGAGAGAAGGGAGAAGGGAAAGACTGGAAAGAGCTTGGGTCATGGGAGGGAGGAGATGGAAGAAGGGTGGATATAGGAGCAGGAAAGAATATATCTACATTAAGGGAGCCATTTTAGGGTTGTCAAGAGACTTGACTCAAGTGGGGATCCCAGGTGTCCATGGGGGTGTTCCCAGCTAGGTCCTTGGTGAGCAAAGGAGAGGGTGCCTGAAGTGTCCTTGCCCCACTATCACACTGATGATTATCTCGAATATCACCATATAAATTTCCTCTTTCGTCAGAAGGAGATAGAGACAGAGACCCTCATCAGAGCAATGGACTGAGCTCCCAAGGTCCAGTTGAAGGGCAGGAAGGAGAAGATGAGCAAGGAAGTAAGGACCAAGAGCTCCACCAACTGAGGCAGTGTGCCTGTTGTAATGGGGACTAACCAAATCCATCTGGTCTGTGACCGAATGAGCATGGGATCAAATTGGACTCTCCGTGGCTGACATTGGGGGCTGAATGAGAAGCCATTGATAAAGGCACTGGGACTTGTTTTTATTGCATGTTCTGACTTTTTGAGACTCTAGTCAATATGAATGCACAGCTTCTTGGCCTGTATGTAGAGGGGAGGGCCTTGGACTAACCATTGGGCAGGGTTCCTTGCCCTCTCTCAAGCAGGGAGGGGGAAGGAGAAGGGTGAGTGCGGAAGTGGGAGGGGAGTGAGAAGAGGGAAGGAAGTGTATATTTTTGAATGGAAAAATAAAAAAATTAAAACACATAAAGTGAAAGTATTAAAGAGCAAATTTTGAAAATCATAAATGCCAATTAAAATCAAAGAAACACTGAAAAATGCTTAGCATAATATTATCTCTGACTGAAATGTCAAAAGAAGTCAAAAAGTCTCTAAAAGTAATACTCTTAGCAAAACAGCCACTGAAAAATATTGGAACCTAAGAATGAAAGGATCATTTCTTTACTGTATAGTTATATTGATAGGCCTTTAAATTAGAAAAGATCAATGCTAAATTGGTTACACAAAATCACAAAAGTTTTTATTCAGTAGTAATAATCATGTATATAATTCTATTACACACTAAAATATTATTTTATTATGTGGTAGGATTTATTTTTATACTTTTAATATAAACATTGTTTTAAAGGAGAACAAATGAGCATGAAATAACATAGAGTACTCATGTATGGAATTCTGTATTATGTGAAGAAAGTACACACCTGCATGCATATGTATGTGTAATTATAATTATGCATAATCAATTTCATACATGTAGATGTACATAAAATTATATAAACATTAGAAAGTAATTAAGGTGCTTCATAGTATATTAGGAGAGAGATTGTAAAACTGAACTCCTTATACTATGCAGGGTATCACATTTTCTCACTCAGGTTCAAGTAGTGGTGTTATTATATTTGTTTATTGGCCAAAGACTTGACTATAAGTCAAAACTAGAGATTCACAGACCATTTCAAAAATATGCTTACAACTGACAACGTGGTGGAAAGAACATGTTTTAGATGTTCCTACATGCATTCATCATCATAGAATGACAATACTTCAGATATTATTAGTAAATTAAATCATATTACCTACTTGTGCTTTAATTGAAGATTAATTCTGAAATTAGCATGACTAATATTCTGCAGTTTCATTAGCTGCATACCTGAAAAAAGAAAAGAGTAAGAAGTCTTCAGATATATATTTGTCATAATGGTGAAAATATCAAGAAATCAAGTAAATATTGTTATTAAGACTATACGATGGAAGTTATAATACGAACAGCCTTAAAGGCTAGGATCCTAAGCCTACAATGATGACAGAACTTATATTAAAATAATACATTATATTCTCCCAGACTCTACTGCAATATTGATATGCTCATACATCTGAGCATCATATGACCCTCATCAGAGATATTCCTTTGTCCCTAGTTGGAAAATAGCAAGATGAAATGCAGGGAAGGTTTTTCTATTAAAAAAAGAAAGAGATTGCTTGAACCTATGTTATGCTGTCTCAAGTCTTTAAAATCTACCTGGAAGTCTCGTCCACGCATATTTTAAAGATGGCAGAAATATTGTAACAGATTGAAATGGAGGCTCTTGAATCGAAAGTAACAATGTTTTCCAGTTTCAAAATTACTAGCAGACATACATATTTAAATTCTGAGATGAACATACAAGATAAGTTCCGCTCTTTTTTAAAGTTATAAAACAAGACACACAACAACAAAGATATATATTTTGTTAATTATTTTCAAGGGAAGTATGTAATACCTCGTTGCCATCATCAATAAACACTGGATTTTCACAAAGCTCATGCTTTCTGATTTCCTAATAAGGAATGGGCAAAAACTGAGAATCATGCACAAGAGTATTTATAAGCAAATACACAAAGACTATGTCAATCAAAACAGCAAATTTGAGACTGTGAGAACCTTAAAAGCAATAGGATGATAAGAAGTATGTTTCCTCTTGTATACCTTATTCTATTCAGAGTCTTTGGTGACAGGTAGCATAGTTCTTTCATATGTTACTGTATAATATTTTAAATGATTCTCTTTTCATGAAAAATTGCAATGTCATACCAATATTCACAATGAAACACAGAAAAAAGAAGAAAGGATATGACTACCCTTGAAGCTGTCATATACTAAAACCTTAAGAGAAAAATGTCTTTGCAGATACCAGTGTTCAAGACAGCCATGGTGGTGCCCCATGTTTAAAGAGAAGGAGTGGTTTCAGAAACAGGGACAGACATAATGCACAGACCATAGCAGGTGACTCAGAACTATAATACAGGTAATGGACCAGTACCTGACTGGTAATTACCCTAGTATTTTTCTCATATTGTTGTCAAAAGCAGTCTGACATATCTGGGCCAATGTACATTCATTTCAGTTATAAATATTTGTACCTGAGAGCTGGCATAAAGCCAGAGCCTGATTAGGAATGATCTGCTATGCTGACGATGTTATTTTCTGTATAGATATATTGATAGGCCTTTAAATTAGAAAAGATCAATGTTAAATTGGTTACACAAAATCACAAAGGTTACTACTCATTAGGAATCTCAATGTATACAATTTTATTACACAATAAAATATAATTATTTTATTTTATGGTAGGATTTATTTTTATAATTTTAATATAAACATTGTTTTAAAGGAGGAAGAATGAGCATAATCAATTTCATACATGGAGATATACATAAAATTATATAAATATTAGAAAGTATTTAAGGTCCTTCATAGTATATTAGGAGAGAGATTGTAAAACTGAACTCCTTATACTATGCGGGGTATCACATTTTCTCATTCAGATTCAAGTAGTGGTATTATTACATTGTTTATTGGCCAAAGTCATGACTATAAGTCAAAACTAGAGATTCAAAGACCATTTCAAAAATATGCTTACAACAACCAATATGGTGGAAAGAACATGTTTTGGATATTTCTACATAATTTCATCATCAGAAAATGTCAATACTTCAGATATTATTAGTAAATTAAATGGGATTACCTACTTGGATTATAATTGAAGATTAATCCTGAAAATAGCATGATCAAAATTCTACACTCTCATTAGCTAAATGCCTGAAAAAAGAAAAGAGTAAGAAGTCTTCAGATATACATTTGTCATAATGGTGAAAATATCAAGAAATCAAGTAATTATTGTTATTAAGACTATATGATGGAAGGTGTAACTCAAACTGCTTTAATGGCTAGGAATCTAAGTCTACGATGATGAGAGACGTACATTAAAATAATACATTTTATTCTCCCAGACAATACTGAAATATTGATATGCTCATACATCTGAGCATCATTTGACCCTCATCAGAGATTTTCCTTTGTCCCTAGTTAGACAACAGCATGATGATGTGCAGGGTAGTTATTTCTATAAAATATAAGAGCCTGTGTGGTCCAATGTTATGGTATTTCAAGTCTTTAAAATCTACCTGGAAGTCTCATACACGTACATTTTAAAGATGGCAGAAATATTGTAACAGATTGAAATGAAGGCTCTAAATTCCAAAATACCAATGTATTCCAGGCTCAAAATTACTAGCAGACATATGCATTTAGAGTCTGAGAAACATCCAAGATAAGTACGGCACTTTTTTAAAGCATGTGAAACAAGACACACAATAACAAAGATATCTATTGTGTTAATTATTTTTAAGGGAAGTATTTAATAACTTGTTGCCATCATCAATAAACACTGGATTTCCAAAAGTCTCATGCTTTCTCATTTCCTAATTAGGAATGGGCAAAAAGTGAGAATCATGCACAAGAGTATTTATAAGCAAATACAGAAAGACCATGTCAATCAAAACAGCAAATTTGAGACTGTGAGAACCTTAAAAGCAATAGGAAGATAAGAGGTAGATTTCCTCTTGTATACCTTTTTCTATTCAGAGTCTTTGGTGACAGGTAGTGTAGTGCTTTCATATGTTACTGTATAATATGTTCAATGATTCTCTTTTCGTGAAAAAAATACAATGCCATACCAAGTTTAAATATTAAACTCAGAAAAAAAAGTGGAAAGGGTATGACTCCCCTTGACGCTGCCATACACTATAACATTAAAGGAATTATTTCTTTGCAGATACTGTAGTGTTCAAGACAGAGATAATAGTGCCTCAAGATTAAAGATAAAGAGAGGTTTCAGAAGCAGGGACGGACATAAAACACAGAACATAGCAGGTGACTCAGAACTGTAAACTGGGAATATAAGAGTACCTGACTGTTAATTACTTTGGTATTTTTCTCATATAGTTGCCAAGAGCAGTATGCCATGTCTGGGCCAATGTACATTCAGATTTCAGTTATAAATATTTGCACATGAGAGCTTGCATATAGCCATAGGCTGACTAGGCATGACCCGCTATGCTGACGATATTATTAGCTCTCCTTGCCTCTGACTGAAGGACTGTGTGAATTCAAATTTCCCTCAAACAATGAGAAGAATGATCTCAATTCCACCAATAGGAACAAAGCCTGTGGTAATCATGGAGATCCGCATTAGAGCTGCTGACTCATTTCTCCCTCCTATCTCAATGTTTGCTGCGACAGAAAAATATGAAAGAGAAAGTAGATGGCAGGAAATAATGTAGTTTACCTAGGACCAGAATCCAAATATCAAAAAGGGAAATCATTGTGAGGTAAGTAGGAGGTGAATATATCTGACTTCTTCGGTCTGTATCCTGCATGTGTAGCTTAAATTTTCCATTCCTCCCTGCGGATGACTGATTGTGATACTGTGCTGTCAAATGCAGTTTACTGGTATCGCATTCAGAAATGCCATGTCACAGTTTTTAACACTTATTGGCGAAGCTACAGTTGAAATTTTCAGGTTCCCAGGTGCCTGAGGCTATTTGCCAACATAGCAATTATCTTACTGAGTCCTCCAATGGCGCCTATGATTAGTACATCCCAGTATTGTCATGTGTAGACTTTCTAAGAAAATCATCATTTCAGAAAATACATAATCTAAAGCGAACGTAGGAATCGCAGATTTTACGGCTGAATCAGTGGCTTCAGATTAGAGCACATTTTCTGCACTGTGAACAAAAACGGGTGACTCTTCTCACAAATTCCTTGCTTTTCCTATGGATTCTGTATCCTGCAGGTCTCTGGGGCACATTTTCATCTCTGAT
The DNA here is from genome assembly GCF_982192425.1 of Myodes glareolus. Classification (NCBI taxonomy): domain Eukaryota; kingdom Metazoa; phylum Chordata; class Mammalia; order Rodentia; family Cricetidae; genus Myodes; species Myodes glareolus. The sequence continues at coordinate 38,790,375 of NC_142049.1, forward strand.
GTTCTTTATGAGGAGGCCTTGACTAAAGTCCAGCTTTTAGCAGGACTTTAGTCAAAGCCCCACTGGCAAAATCCCTCAGTGCAGACCTTTTTATGCCATGTAGGAACCAATAGGCAGAGAGATCTCTAATCAAGGACCAGAAAGCACCTGATTGCATTTAACTTGACTATCTCATCGAGAACTGATGAGTCATCTGTGTCTCCCTCCTTACCGTGTATTGTGAAAAGAAGCTGAGCAATTGACAGGGGAACACAGGATGAAATGTAATTTACCCTGCATTTTGCTTGACAGTTGACAGTGGACAAAACTGGCAAAATGTGACAGGTTTTGCCACCTGGCAGCTACTTTTGCCTAGAATCTACCTATATAAATGGAAGCGTCCTTTCCTATCTGGAGATTTTTGATTGTGAATATGTCCTGCCAAGTGTATCTGGCTTCTGATTCTTTCTGATTTTTTTTTCTGTTTTTACGTGTGCTTTTTTATGCAGTCAAATTATAATTAAATTTGTTACATATAATAAGATATTTTAAATTTTATACAAATAAGAAGTGTAAGTATAATTTTTCATGTAGTTTCATTATGATACAAAATATATTTAGGTTGATTAGAGTGCTTTACAAGGATGTGGGTGGATTGTAGAATTAAATGTATATTTGAAACCCTCTCCCATATAGACCCAACTGTAATATTGTAGCCCATAATGTCTTAATGAGAAAGAAATGAATTTAGTTTAATTGATTTCAGGAAAATATTAAATATTTTAAAATTTTTAACATTTGTATTTGCTTGTTTTAATGCTTATAATTATTTCCACATTTGCCTTTGCATGAAGCTGCCTTCATATTTTGGTTTCTTACATGCAATCGATATACATAAATATTGTTTAAATAATAATTCATAATTATTTATTAAAAACCAGTTAGATGAAAAGATTAGAAGTTTTCTCTAAATCTTATAAGCATTATTAAAACTGAAATATACACATATGCATATATATAAATATATAAATCTTTAATATGATAAGAGAATTTATTTAAGGAAATTTGATGTCCTCCAATTTGAAGCCATCTATTGAAACATAGCACATTTCATGGCAAGCCACTCTGAAAATAACTGTAACTTTTCTTTTCAATTATTAAGTATGTTAAGTAGCCCCTTTAATAAGAATTCAGTTTCATTTGTCCTGCCATTAGGCATACTAGGATTTCTGAGAACTGACTAAACTACAAGAATAATGCACTTAGTTCCAGTTTTTGAAATTTCATTGGAGAAGTGGATTTTTTTACATTAATCAAATGCTGGTTTCATGCAGATGTTTATTGGAGCCAGAATATCTGAGATTAGATTTCTCCTTTGACAGTAATGTGTGGGATTCTTGCCGAGCTGGCAATGAATATGCAGAAATCTTACAATACTGTCAGGTAGAAAACATGAAAGTGAAAGTGGATGAGGGGAGAAAAAATGTAGATTACCTCAGACCAGAATCCAATCATCAAAGGGGAAACCACTGCGAGGTAATCAGGAGATGGTCATATGTCCCACTTCTTGGGTCTGTATCCTGCCTATCTTCCTGAAATCCAACTTTTCTGCCTGCGGATTGCTCGTTATTATTCTTCGCTGACAATTGCAGCTTACAGGTATCACATTCAGAAATGCCGTGGCATGTTCCCTAAACACACTGACTGTGGAAACTGCCGCTTGAGATTTTCAGAATCTGAGATGCTTAAAGCTATTCTGGAAATATCAGGATTGTCAACATTGAGGATGGATTATGACAGAGAGTAAAGAAAAAGTTATATTAATTGATAGAAATTCATTTGAATAGCTAAACCCTGGAATAGGAAGAATTCACAAGGATGATTGGTTGGGACAATCTGTATTCTGTCAATAATGATTTAAATAAACACTGATTGGACAGTAGACAGGCAGGAAGTATAGGCAGGACAACAAGACAAAAGAAGAGGTGGATCAAGGAGGACAGCAAAATTCAGGGAATGAGGAAGCTCATTTCTCCCCAGTCCTGTTCAGACACCAAAGAAGCAGGATGTGACCTGCTCTACTGAAAAAGGTAATGAGCCATATGGCTAACATAGATAAGAAAAAAATGGGTTAATACAAGTTATAAGAGTTAATAAGATGCCTGAGACATTGGGCAAATCAGTTTATGATTAATATAAAACTCTTTGATTTTCTTTGGAACTTGATTGCAGGAACCTGGCAGGACAGAATCCCCATCAAGCAGGCCGCCATGTTTTAGATGACTACAACTAAGACCCTATGCAATAATGGAGAGGGTACTTGAACATCCCTTGCCTTGTGTCAGATTGAGGACTATCTTAAATGTCACCATAAAACCTAAATCCAGTAAAGCATTGAAGCAGATGCAGAGATCCACAGTTGATCACATGGCTGCTTACATACAGTCCATTTGAAGATCTGATATAATAAGAATACAAGCAAAGAGATCAAGGTCTTTAAGGAAATACACACAGACACAGATTATCTGAGCTAATGGTAGCTTATAAATTCTGTTCTGTCAGTGAGGGAACTAGCATACAACAAAACTAAGCACTCTGAATGAGAGGGAAAGTTGTATGACTGGGGAAGACTGGAGGAGCAGTGGCATTGGGACCAGGATTGATTCATCCTGCATGTTCTGATTATAGGGATCCCACTATCTGGGAGGCTCCCTAGAAAAGTCTAGATTTAGTGGAAACAAGATAAATTAAAAAGTGGAACTATGATATATTCATATGAAATAAAATAAATCCCTAAGGAAATTACCTGTGTTAGTGATGTGTCTTTTTAAGGTATCAAGTAAATAGTATATAAACAAGCAATAAAAAAATTAAAAAGCAAAAGAGAGTCTTTACATATATCTTATGGTTATTTAAATGTGATTCAGCTTTTGAATAAATGCAAGTCATAGACGGAAAAAATATGAGTACTGGAATATCTGCCTTTACTAGGTTTTCTTTATCTCCTTGGAAACAAGTAAAGTTACAGTGTTTTTACTCTTTGCAATTGTATTATTTGCTTATCTCATATCACAGAATAAGAGGGACAGCGTGACTAAAAAATGGGCCAGTTCATTAATATCATGTTTTAAGATAGTTGTAGATCACAGCCATATCTCAGGTAAGATATTAAGCATCAGCTGAGCAGTTTAAATTCCATTTTCATGTGGTTGTGCTTCAGATTTTAGACATAAGCATTGAGGATGAAATCACTGCTGAGTAATGAAATATGTAAGGAATAAACATAGATATTTTAGAATAAAAATACATATAAAATAATAGGTACCAATGCTAATTACAAATAAATTTTAATCATAAAATTTCTAAAGTTAATTGGAAAAATGACAATTCATATCTACATCAACACATAAATTTGGAAAAACAAAAGCCCAGAATAGGCAAAATAATACTATATAATAAAGGAACATCCGGTGGCATTACCATCCCTAACATCAAATGCTATTAACGAGCTAAAGTAATGAATCCAGCTTGTTATTTACATAAAAACAGAGATGGTGACCAATGGATTAGAACTAAAAACCTGGATATTAATCCACAAACCTATGAACACACGATTTTTGACAAAGAAACTAAAGTAATACAAAATAATACAAGCTGAGAAGCTTCTGTAAAGCATAGGACACAATCATTTAGACAAAAAGGCAGTCTAATGAATAGAGAAAAATTTTTACCAACCCAACATCAGACAAAGGACTGTTGTCCAAAATATATAATGAACTCAGGACACTAGACATAAAAATTCTAAATAACCCAATTAAAATTGTGCTAATGAACTGAACAGAGAATTCTCAACAGAATTTCAAATGGCAAAAAGATACTTATAGTCATATTCAACTTCCTTAGCGATCAGGGAAAAGCAAATCAAAACAACGTTGAGATACCATCTTACACCAGTCAGCATGGATGAAATCAAAAACACCAATGATAGCATATTTGGACTATAAGGGAACACTCAACCATTGCTGATTGGAATGCTAACTTGTGCAACATTTTGGAATTCAGTGTGTCAGTTTCTCAGAAAATTGGGAATCAACCTACCCCAGGATCCAGCAATACTACTCTTGAGAATATACCAAAGAGATGCCCAATCATACAACAAAAGTATTTATTCAACTTTGTTTATAGCAGCATGATTTGTGATAGCCAAAATCTTTAAATAACCTAGATATGATCCTTAATGGAAGAATTGAAAAAGAAAATGTGGCACATCTACACATTAGAGGACTACTCAGCGGTAAAAAACAATGACATCTTGAAATTCACATGCAATTGTTTGGAAATAGAAAGCACTATCCTGAGTGAGATAGCCCAGACCCAAAAATATGAATATTGTAAGTACTCACTCATAAGTGGATTCTAACCATAAACCACGGACATTGAGCCTATAATTCATAATCCTACAGAAACTAAGTAATAAGGTAAACCTAAAGAAAAACACATATTGATCCTCCTGGAAATAGGTAGCAGACAAGTTTGCCAGGCAAAAATTGGGAGCATGAGAGTAGGGGATGGGGGGAAGAGGAGAGAAGGGAGAATGGAGGGCTGGGGAATGCTTGGAAAAGTGGGATGGTTGAGATGTAGGAAGGACAGATATGGGAGCAGGCAGGAAGATATCTTAATTAAGCGAGCCATTTTGGGGTTGGCAAGAGGCTAGGCTCTAGAGGAGTTCCCATGTGTCCATGATGATGTCCCAAACTAGAACCCTGGACAGTAAAGGAGAGGATGCCTAAACTTGCCTTGTCCATAGTCAGACTGATGATTATCTTGAATAACATCATAGAACCTTGTCCAGCTACAGATGGAGATAGAGACAGAGACCCACATTGGAACACTGGACTGAGCTCCCCAAATCCACTTAGAGATATTTTAAAAGCAAGAGCAGCACATGTCTAACATTTTCAAGAAGAGAAATTTTTAGAATTTGTAGACCAGTTGTGCCTTTGATTTCCCAAGGATCTTGGAAACAGAAAAATTGAGGTGAAAATCCAAGACCATTATAACCTGGAATCAGCACAAAGTATTCTATAATTAGTGGCAGCTTTTAAGGGTGAGTTTGGATTTGCACCATGATAGGTAAAAAAGAGTTCCCTTTGCAATGATCAGAAGTGATTCAGAACACTGTTATGCACCAGAGGAGCTGTTAGATGAGAAAATATTTATAGTACTGTTTGCTTATGAACAGCCTGTGCCTAGACAGCTATAGGAAGAAGCCGCTAAGAAAAAGAATAAGGAGGTCTCAAGTCCTTTGTTATTGGTAAGAAATACTGAGAAGTAGGAAATGGTAGAAAATTAAGCAGGAATTAAAAACCTTAAGAGATTTAGCAATATCACTTTCACAGAATTCGGAAAGTCTGTAAATCTCATGAGAAAAACAATCCTCTTCCTACCCAAGGGCTGATTTGGATCAAGCAATGATGCAGAAACCTCCTGGAGTAGTGTGACAACTCAGAATTTGTTGTGTATCTCTCAAGCAAGCTAGTTTCAAAGAAGGTACCAGCTGAGGAGAGAAAGAACAAATGTTATTAGAAATAGAGCAAAGATATGTGCAGGAAAAATAATAACTTATGTGTCACGAGCCCATTTGAACAACTCAAACAATTAAAAGCATTATGGACATAGCTTTCTTCAAATGGAGAAAAAATGTTGTTCCACATATGAGAGAAATTTAACCCAATAAATTCTCTTCTCTTTTTATAAGCTTACTTGTGAGGGACTTCATAGAAAAAGAAATCTTCTATTAAATTTTGAAATAGCAGCACATGCCCAAGTTATTGGAACTAGAAAGAATGCTTGGAATAAACTTCTGTCTCCTGGAAAGCAGACTGAAGACTTATGTAAATTTAATCAGGGTCATGATGAACTGTTTCACGATGACATACTAATCAAACAGATTAACTGGAGATACAGAAGCTGGGTGTTTAGGAGATGAATAGCAAGCCAATCATAATACTACTGCAGTATAAGTTTGCTTTGAGACCATTTAGAAAGAAAGGTAAATATTTTCTCATTACACTTGAGTATCTTCAGATATTGGACTCTCATGTAGCAAGTGACATCTTCTTCACAGGAAAAAGATGTTGTAGATGTTATCTCTAACAATGAAATCAGTAAATTGGAGATTGATATAAAAATCAAGAAGAGATAATTAGAGTAATTAAAGCTTCCTTTGCCTTCTCGATCATCCATAATAAAAGATACCTATAATATTGTTTGAGACAAAAAAATTGGGTTTTTTGGTTGTTTTTTTTGAAAGTAATTTTATTAAATTATAGAAGTTTCCATTTACGCCCCTCTTCCCAACACCCTCCCACTCCCCCCTTCCTCTCCTCCTCCCTCTTTGTCCCTAAGGGCAGTCAGGGTTTCCTGACCTGTGGGAAGTTCAAGTTCCTCCCCCCTCCCTCCAGGTCCAGGAAGGTGAGTATCCAAATTGTTTTTAGACTTTCCCTGGGTTCCCCAAAATTGTGAAAGATTTGCATTTAGTGTTTCATTAGTTCATTTAAAAATCCAATTAGAAGATATCATTAGAATATCTTGACTCAGGGTATGGCAAAAAATTTTACTTTATGCCAGAAATAAGTTTCTCAGGCTACACAAATTATTAGAGATCAATTTAAACGAGTTTATATTATCCATTAAAGAATGATGACTTGCTTGTCCAAATGAAGTAAGTTTGTTTGAAATATATTGTCAGCTTCAGCTGAATCCTGTCTCTGCAGGCTTAGTAATGGCCACAGTGAAGGGGAAAAAATCTGTCTTTTGAATATTTGGGATATATGTTTTATCCAGAAGAAATTAAGCCAAAGAAATCAAAACTCAAGAGAAAAAGATGACAAACTTGGAATGACTTTCTTAGATTAATATGAGATATAAAACCACGGTGGCTTCATGGGATCCACCAAATCCTCTGCTTATCTGTGACATTTGTGAGGCTTTGTCTAATTTTGGGACAGTTGGCAGTGAGAGAATGATATGTACCTGTGTCTTTGGATGTTACATAGAAACCTGTTCCTCATGCAGGATTGCTTTTATCTGCCTAAATAAAGGGAGAGGTGCCTGGTGTTATGCCGAGGTATTATGCCAAGTTTCTGGTGTCCATGAGAAACCTCCTTCATACTAAGAAAATACTGTAGAGGAGCAGAGTTCGGAGTAAGAGGTGGGTCTGATATAATTTTTCCCGTTACCTGATTTTCTTTATCTCTGTTAAGTATTTATAGTCAGGGGAATTTTACTATTTGAAATTGTGTTGCTTTGTTTATTTCATATCATAGAGTGGAAGGGGCAGCATGAATTGATTGAGTGAAAGGTCACTCTAGAAACACTGCTCAGGATGCCTGCATTTCAAAATAGTGTGCTTTTCTTACTGATATTGCTGTATCAGGAAACTGCTCTTAAAGGATGTGCTGCAAGCCTCCTACAAAAGACTGGCTAAAAAGAAGTCATGATCGAGCCTACTCTGTAATGTTAGTGAGGTAGTGATAACACAATCAGCAACTACATCTGCAACTTTTCTGAAGAAATATAATTTTTAACTCTGCCCAAATTTTTTATCCATAGACCCACAAAAAGCATTGGCTACAAATTCCTGAAAAAAATTAAAACAGATAAAAGTTGAGAGAATGGGGGTGGTGGTAAGGGTGGGAGTGGATTTCTGAAAGGGGAGTTGGGGAGAGAGAACAAAGAAGGGAAAGACTGGAAAGAGCTTGGAGAAGTAGGAGGGTGGAGATGGAAGAATGGGGGATATAGGAGCAGGACAGAATATATCTACATTAAGGGAGCCATTTTAGGGTTGTCAAGAGACTTGACTCAAGTGGGGATCCCAGGTGTCCATGGGGATGTCCCCAGCTAGGTCCTGGTCAGCAAAGGAGAGGGTGCGTGAACTGTCCTTGCCCCACTATCACACTGATGATTATTTTGAATACCACCATAGAAACTTCCTCTGACTGACGAGAGAAGGAGATAGAGAAAGAGACCCTCATCAGAGCAATGGACTGAGCTCCCAAGGTCCAGTTGGAGGGTAGGAAGGAGAAGATGAGAAGGAAGTCTGGACCATAAGCTCCACCAACAGAGGCAGTGCGCCTGTTCTAATGGGGGCTAACCAAATCCATCTGCACTGTGACTGAATGAGCATGGGATCAAATTGGATTCACTGTGGCTGACAATGGGGGCTGATTGAGAAGCCATTGATAAAGGCACTGGGACTTGTTTTTATTGCATGTTCCGGCTTTTTGAGACTCTAGTCTATTTGGATGCACAGCTTCTTTGCCTGTATGTAGAGGGGAGGGCCTTGGACTACACATTGGGCAGGGTTCCTTGCCCCCACACAAGCAGGGAGGGGGAAGAAGAAGGGTGAGTTGGGGAGTGGGAAGGGATTGGGAAGAGGGGGGAAGTGTATATTTTCAAGTGGAAAAATAAAAAAAACTTAAAACACATAAAGTGACGGTATTTGAGAGCAAATTTTGGAAATCTTAATCTTAAAGGCCAATTAAAATTAAATAAAACAAAGAAACAATGAAAAATGCTTAGCATAATAATATCTCCTACTAAGGAGTCAAAAGTGGTATAAAAGACTCCAAAAGTAACACTCTTAGCAGAAAAGCCACTGAAAAATATTGGAGCCTCAAAATGAAAGGATAATTATTTTCTGTATAGTTATATTGATAGGCATTTAAATTAGAAAAGATCAATGCTAAACTGGTTACACAAAATCACAACAATTTTTATTCAGTAGTAATAACCATGTATATAATTGTATTACACAATGAAATATAATTATTTTATTATGAGGTAGGATTTATTTTTATACTTTCAATATAAATATTGTTTTAAAGGAGGAAGAATGAGCATGAAATAACATATAGTACTCATGTATGAAATTCTAAATTATGTGAAGAAAGTATACACATGCATGCATACAATTAGGCATAATCAATTTCAAACATGTAGATATACACAAAATTATATAACTATTAGAAAGTAATTAAGGTGCTTCATAGTATATTAGGAGAGACACTGTAAAACTGAACTCCTTATACTATGCAGGGTATCACAT